>NC_134792.1:62177528-62207528 GCF_046742065.1 Oratosquilla oratoria | reverse complement strand
TCACAATTCGTCCTCTACTTCTGATTTTTTTTTTAAATTCTGTAAGGGTCTACGTCTGAACAAAGAAACGACCTTCACGTTGTCCTAGGGCCTTGTACCAGTAGATTTGTCTCCGTGTGTACAGTACGTGTACATGCGTATGTTTACATGCGTATGCATATGTGTGCGTGTGCATGTGCGGCCATTTGTGTGGGGTATTTGAAGGTTGAGTGGATTAGGGATGGCATCCAGTGGTTAGGGAAACTGAGCTTTGGCCGGGAATCTTAACAAATCGGTCAAGGTAAGATTGCTTTAGAATTTCAACATGTTGACCATCTGCATTTGGTTCTTCATTTCATTAATGGATAACAATGACAAAAAGCAGGTCGCAAAGCTATTTCTTGGATAAAAAATCAGACGCAGGAGGAAAAAACATTATAGAAACAAGTAAAAACGTAATTAGTTTGTTGACATTATATTATGTTGTTTACGTTTTCTTGCTCGTTTAACGGTTATGCAGCTGTCGAAATTGCATCTACCTAATTCTAGATTGATTCTATATTGTGACAGCTCAAGGCAACTTTTTTTCGGTTAGTATTTTAGATGATATTATCTCAATTGTGATGCCACCAATTCGCTTTAAAATTTTGAGGACGTGTCAAAAAATAAAATATCCACGCCATTCGTATTGATTACATGGGGGTCGCCAGGTACAACAATAACAGAATTATAATAGTAAAATTTCAAGCGTGATGTATTCACCTCTCCATCTCATTTAAATTTTCTAACCCCACCTGCGAGAATACAATTATTCCTAAAGATTAATCTTCCTTTCGTGGATTGATTCATGTCAATGATGTGCATTTACCCTCATCTTACTTGGTTATACCTCACCCTATCCCCGCCGTTGAGTCAAAACGTCGTCATGGGGCAGAGCCGGCGTCGCCAGCCCACTTCACGCGCCAACAAATTACTCAACAATTGCGCAACATTTCGCCTGATTGAATATACCTCTCGCGCGGGTATTGTCGACGTTATTCAACTCAATGCGCAGTCGAGTGTGTGTGTGTGCGCGTTCGTGCGTGCATGACGTCGTAATATCGACATAATAATATACGATTTGCCAGCCAGACAGCTTTCAAAGCAGTCTTGAATAAAATAAGACTCTTGATTTGGCCAACCGCAATGACGACACGACTTTCATTCGGCTTATGTAATATCAGCATAAATTAGGGAAAATTCATTTGAAATCGGCTCTAACACTGCAATTGTAATACCTTACTGAGGTGCCATGTCTTTGACGTCGGTGACCATGGTACTCCATCTTTTCTGATCTTCAACTTTCATTCACCCTCCAACGTCCTGCAGTGAGCTACCCATATCTGTCTGTCGCTGTCTACCACGAGCCTTCTTCTCCTCACTCATTCCTAGTAGGCTGACTTTCTCCAGCTCTCCTGCGTTGATTACATGGCCAAGCAAAGGAAGTTGTTTATTTCTGGTGGTTGCTATAAGTGATCTTTTAGTCCCGGCTTTTCTTAAAATTTCTTCACTTGTTATCCTTTCAGATATATCCTTATCATTCTTCGAAGGCCATTGTCTCACCTCTTTTAATTTTGGCGCCTCTTGTCCATAATTCACACCCGTAAGTAAGCGTCGGTCACACAAAACTTAAAAAAAAAATAATAATCTCAGGTTCCCATTTATATTTACGTTTGTTAGAATTTCCTTTCCTTTTCCAAATGTTGTTTTTACTATACCTATTCGCGTTCTGAGTTCCTATTCTGATCTTCTCTGTGATTATGCTACCTAAATTCTTGAAATATTGAACTTGCTTGGTTTTCTCCCATTTTGTATGACCTTTATATTAATTGTTTCCCTTTTCTTCGTCGCTACCATAATATATCTAATTGTGTTGATCAAAAGACGAGTTTATTCACTTCAAAAAGCATCACAACAAACAGTGTAGTAATGTCTACCCCCAGTCTTGTATGTACCCACATTCTTTGATCCATAACAACCACACAATATTTGTTTACACAAAAACCTTAATGTACTGCTACATTTAAATCTGACTAACCCCTAAAAAAAAAAGACCCAATATTCTACCTCTGTGTTGATAAAAGTAGCATTGACCCATTCAACACAGCGACGTTCTTACGGCAGCTCAATGTCACAGGTAAATCGACGCGTGTATCGTGCGGCTCACCTTAGAGATAGAGCAATGGCCTCTGGTAGCTGAACTACGCACTACGCAAACTTAGGGACGAATCTAAACACAATTTTTTTCTCACCAGGTCCTTACCCCGAGCTCTGAACAGTTGTACTGACGTAATCTGATATAACCTTACGCACCTTACTTTATATAAAGTATAAGGTATCGTAATGTTATGTAATCTAACCTGTCTCAGATCATCATAAAACGTCAAAATATTACGAGAAAACATGACGTCATGTGAGGTAAGGGAACCAGGAATCGATCCTGACCCAGATTCCTCTCCTAAATTATATCGCTTGGTCTTAGCGAAAATAATAACAGTAACAATAAAAATAATAATAATAATAATAATACATACATACATACATATAATAAGGCTTTTTCCCCCTTCCAAAGGTAGCCACAAAAGGAAAGGCATAAAAACACTCCCACCCATTTCATCCCTAAATAAGAAATCCCTTCGGGCTGCGTCAAAATTTACTCACACATACTATATTCCTCCTCATGTCGTCATAACATCATAATAATAATAATAATAATAATAATAATAATAATAATAATAATAATAATAATAATAATGATAATAATAATAATGATAATAATAATAATAATAATGATGATGATGATGATGATGATGGTGAAGATGATAATAAAAGTAACGAAGGTCCTATTTGAACGACACTCGCCAACATATTCACCCGCGAAATTTTCAATTCGTCTTGGAACTTATTCTATTGTGCCAAATTAAGTTGACTCTTTCAGGGTCATTGTAAGGAATTTTGACCCTTATTCCGTTCCAGCTAACGGCTGATTATGCTATTCGTATAAGAGGAACTTCCCAGAATAAAAGGAGTCATCGGTCGAGATGTTTTGATAAAAAAAAAAAAAAAAAAAAAAAAAAAAAATCCACTAAATTTTTGGCTAAATTTTGGCCAGAAATATGATAAAAACGGGTTGTCGCTCTGCTTACAAGTACATACTTGTGCTAGTAGATTTTCGATGTGTAACATTTCTTTCGTGACAAATTTAATTTACTTCGTAAGGTGTTCTGGGCAAATAAATAGCTTCCTGCAGTTAAAAACACACACACACACACACACACACACACACACACACACACACACACACACACACACACACACACACACACACACACACGTTAGCAATAAAACTCCAACGGTTCCTGGTGTTTACCTCACTACCCTTCCACTCATATATATATATATATATATATTCTGTATATATATATATATATATATATATATATATATATATATATATATATGTGTGTGTGTGTGTGTGTGTGTGTGTGTGTGTGTGTGTGTGTGTGTGTGTGTGTGTGTGTGTGTGCGTGTGTGCTTGCGTGCGTGTGTAAAAGAGGGGACCAGATTATCTGTAAGACACGTGCAGTTGAAAACGACAGCATTTTTGCAGTTATTTCACCTTTTCTTGCCTTTTCATTTCTTTGTGACATTCTTTCAATTGGCCGTGCATAAACTAAATTTGCATAATCTTCCATTTATTGAACGTTTCGTCTTCAATAAGACATCTTCAAGATTGTAATGGCATGAGACAAAAATCAAAAGATGGTATCATGGAAAGAATTAATATAACAGGAATCAAAATATAATGCATATGATGGTAGGGCACTTACATTTAAAATGAACAAAGAAAACTAGGTGTCATGGTTATTCGTGTGTGTGTCTCATACTACCAGGAGGGTTGGGGTAGGGTAGGAGGGTTGGGGTTGGGTGGGTGGGGGGGCACGTGGGTGCATTGGAGGTTGATGGGTGGGAGCTGGAAGATATATATATATATATATATATATATATATATATATATATATATATATATATTTAGCGTAAAGCCGGTCAGATCTTCGTAGTAAGGTTGACGTGGTGGGTTGGGAGGGAGGAGTGGATGTGGAGATTAGGAAGGCGAAAAAGAGGAGAGTGCAGATGCTGGATTGAATGTCTGCGTTCGATTAGTAAGGGATGGATTAAATAAAGGTATAGTAAAAATATGTTGGATTGGATGGGACTCAGTCTCTGATATACCTCGAGTAATTGAAATTGTCTGGGGTCCTCGCAGTTGCCAGTTATTTTAGTTGAATTAATTAATGTCTCCCTACTAATTTCTTGGTTGCGGTGTAGCTTTGTGATGTTGTTTTATGGTTCTTTCTTGTTGGTGCAATGTCAAACGACGGCTAAATATACATTTGGTATGGCCGATATAAATATTAATTAGAGGTGCGCAGTCCTCACATTTATATTCGTAGACGACATACATTGGCTTTAGATGTGGAAGCTCGTCTAAAGATGCTTTTGCTCATAACCAGGAAAGAAGTTCTGGGGTCTTTGTAATAAACTAGGACACGGATTTCGTTGTTCTCATATGTAGGGTGTCAATTTTCGTGCTTAATGTTTCTGCCTGCCTTCTCATCTGTTTTGCGTGTATCAGTGAAGGTGTTTCGGTAAAATATGTTGATGTATTTGATATTATGTGGTGTGGTGGGGGGACTAGTTTATCGAATTCCAGATTGGATATGGAATCGAAATCTAAGAATATTATTAGCGAGCATTTGTCTAAGACAGGGGTTCTTAACCTTTTTTCTCCAATTCCCCACTTTTTAGTGAGCCAACTCTCCATTTCCCACCACAGCATTTGGATGTAATGTATTAAATTTTGAAGCACTATCGATTATTTGTGGGTGGAAACAAATTCCCGAAATGTGACAAGAAGAAGACACCAGAAACAAACAAAAAAGAACCAAAAACACATCGATAAAGAAAAAAAAAAAAAAAAAAAAAAAAAAGACAGTGGTTCTTCTGTCTGACCGGCCATTCCCCACTTGGCAACTCTGCCATTCCCCACCAGTGGGGAATTCCCCACAGGTTAAGAACCATTGGTGATGTGCGAGCTCAAAGTGGAGAGGTTTCCAAGAGAAGCACGCTGTAACTGCTCGCTTAATATAAGCTCGAATTACACCTTTCTTGTAACTGTTGGTGCACTCACCGAGACCACTCATAAATTTATCCATATTGGCAGGTTTACGGTATACCGAAGTTGAGAAATAATCTGAATTAGAGTCCACCAGTATATCCAAGAAGGGGAGTAGACCTTCGTTATTTTATATTGTGAATACCTTGAGATTTCTTATATACAGTATATATATATATATATATATATATATATATATATATATATATATATATATATATATATATATGCTAATAGTACTTGTTGCACTGAAGATGTAATATACGAAAGCGCTCTGCTTCGTTATTTTCTTTTTCCAAGTGGTCTACTTTGCATATATATATATATATATATATATATATATATATATATATATATATATATATATATATATATATATATATATCAGATAAAAAGTGAACTTTCCAAACACGCAAGGGCCCTTTGAGCTGAATACAATGGCTTACCGCCAGAATTAATGTACACGACCCACGACCTCAACTGTGGTAAGATCTACAGTTTTTATTTCACAGCAAGATCAGACGATTTTATTTAGTAAAAGGATCCCCTTATAAGGCCGTGGAGAGGTGGATATACACAATGGCGACCTTACGACAGAGAAAACATTAACTAGCTTTAGCAAAAAAATTGCCAACAAATACATTGGGTGGAAGTATGGGTAGTGTCGGTGAATAGAAGAGCGTTTCCCAGCGCATGCGCACAAGATGGCTGTGAAGTAGATGTTCTATGGCTAATCCCTCACGACAAAATGCGCCAAAATAGCAAATGCTGTTGGTTCAACACCCGTTAACGGTTTTGTGAGTTTAACGGAGACGATCAAAGATGGCGCCAGGCGAGGGGCATGGGTAGAATCTACGAGTATCCTTGGGGAGGAGGGGAGGGAGAGTGGGAAGGACCCCCCTGGGTTCATAGACACCAGATAACTGTAAGATATCTCGAAATGTTTGGTGTAATCGATGTACGTTATCAGCTGTTTTCGGGCGTTTTTTTTATGTAACCTTACCTGAGCCTTACCGCGTTGTTTTACTTCCTCGCAAATGTGATCTCTTCTGTAGATTTTATTTCAGTTGACACCTAGCGATTTTATTAACCTTCCTGATCGCAGGTAAAGAGTCAGGACCATTTGGTCCACAGGGATCTACCGGTGGATTCTAATAAAGGGGGGGGGGATAGCTTCCGTCATTGAAAATTGTCATTACTTCGGTAATAACCAGCGATTCTATCCTTGGGGACAATAATGCGCAGATGAATTGGTTAAGGAAAAATTCAAGGAGCACAGTGGAAAAGGACGTGTGAAAGGATTTAAACGTTTTCAACTTTCCACTCCCACGCAGTGGAAAGTACAAAATCTATGGTAGGGCAAACCTGTCAGGATTTTTTTATTTATTTCATTTTTTTTTTTTTTTTTTTTTTTTTTTTTTTTTTGCCGACGTTGGGTCGCCTCCCCGCTTGGCCAAGGCTGTCGTGAGCTAGCGCAGCAAATATGCAGGGGGACCATTACTCGAACTCTCTACCACCTGCTCATGAATTCAAGACGGTATCCACTGGTATCATGAGCGGATATTATTCTCCATTAACAAAAGAACGCTACGCAACTCTGCTCCATAAGGATGCCCCTAAGGTCACTAAAAGTGGCTGCATTAAACTAATGCAGTCAGGACCCCATACGGTGAAGAAGGGGGTCACAGGGTAGATAGTTGTTCAAGGAGTCATTAATACTTAATAAAGTTAAATTTTCCTTAATATATGTATATATATATATATATATATATATATATATATATATATATATATATATATATATATATATACATTATATATATATATATATATATGTATGTATATATACATGTATATATATATATATATACATATATGTATGTATTCATTGCACACACACACACACACACACAAACACACACACACACACATATATATATATATACATATATATATATATATATATATATATATATATATATATATATATATATATATATATATATATATATATATACACCAAACAGGTTCGGCCGTCGCGGAGCTTTGAGCTCGGGTCTCTCTGAGCGTCAGACCCAATTGTTCCTCCCTACCCTCCCGCCACTCAGATCGTACAGGTTTCGAACCCCAGTACGAAGCTTTGTATCCAGGGTTGGGCCGACTGAATTCTACAGTCCCTTTTCTACGAAACCCGACGACACCAAAGAGCAAGGCGATAACTAAGTTTTTATTCGTCTCGCCGTTGTAACCACTGTGGTTCTATCATAGTTCAAAGCTGGGTGAATCATTGCGAAGCTAATAAATGCTGAGAGCTCGATCTATTGGTAATTATGTGACCTCACGCACACACATACACTTTCATCTCCATGCCCAAGGGGTGGGATGGGAACAATGACGACTTACAGTGTTCAAACTTTCAAGGAAGGATGAGGCAGTCTCGGTTCTGAGTTGTCACCAGCTCCTGACGTTTACAGCTACACCATCAAACCTCTCGTGTGTGTGTGTGTGTGTGTGTGTGTGTTCACCTTAGTCTTTGGACACGTGCTGGACTCGTGATCGACAGCTGTTTCCCTCCCGGAAGAGAGCTCAGAGCTCATATGACCGATCTATGGGTAATGCTGTGACCTTACACGCACACACACACCCAACTCCCCGCCCACGAGAGTTGGAGTAACGTCTCGAAGCGCAGCGATACTGAAATTATTTCAGCCCTGGGTAGGACTCGAACCCAGACCGCCGTAGTGACAGTCTGGGACACTACCAACTGCGCCACCGAGTCGTGTGTGTGTGTGTGTGTGTGTGTGTGTGTGTGTGTGTGTGTGTGTGTGTGTGTGTGTGTGTGTGTGTGTGTGTGTGTGTGTGTGTGTGTGTGTGTGTGTTTTCCTAATTGTAGTATACAGGAAAGGATCAACGCTCGTTGGGTTCCGTCTCCTACTCCAACTTAAGCCAGACTTTTATATCCATTGGGTTACGAGCACTATAGATCCTATCCTATAGGTCGGAGGGCGGAACACACACACACACACACACACACACACACACACACACACACACACACACACACACACACACACACACACACACACACACACACACACACACACACACACACACACACACACACACACACACACACACACACACACACACACACACACACACACACACACACACACATTTATTTATATAAAACTTTGAGGAGGTCATGTTGTCAGGTCGGAGATTTTTTCAGTTTTTCCAGTTTTGTTTCATTTATACCTTCTCACTGGCCAGGCTGATGAGCACACAAGGTACTGTGTGTACCAAGCTTGGCATTTTTTGTACAAACAATCGGCCCACAGTATTCACTTTGATCGTTATACCATCGCTAGTCCGCAGTTCAGCGGTAATAATAAAAGGGTAAGATTTTCGTCGGTTTTTATTTTGATTTCGGGGTTTTCCAACGTCGGTTGTCCTGTAAACAAATGCATAAAAGAATTATGGCCTTATCATACCTAACATCGTATGTGCACGTGCGGACGTGTGCGTGTGTGTGTGTGTGTGTGTGTGTGTGTGTGTGTGTGTGTGTGTGTGTGTGTGTATACGCACATGTGTGTGCGTATAAATACCTCGGTTTCCCTGGAGATGAACACGCGCACGCTCTCATTGTGCAAAGTCACGTCGCGTCGGTTCGATCAGGCGTGTCCTTATGATAAACACTATATAGGTTGATTAATTATTCTAGTTTCCAACAATGTTTTTATATAACTTATTCTATGACATGATCATAACTAGAATTATCTCCCATGTTTAAGGGATGCATTCCAAATGACCTTTAATAAGGTAAAAAAAGGCCACAGACAAGGACGTCCTCAGGAATTTCCGGGATGGGCAAAATTAAAGTTATTATACATATATGGTTAATAGTTTAATGTTATATAAAAATGCACGAGTCAAATTGGCCGCATAGACGTATATTTACATTACTTACACGAGTTACATTTTGACTTTCATCAATCGTATACCCAGAGCCGGGCGCGTTCCTCGGTGCGTTCCTTGGTGCGTTCCGCCTTAGTTTGGCCGCGGTTAGCGCTCCCAAACTATTAAAGCATAAGAGACAGGTTCATACCGAGATAAAAGTCCGGTAGGCCAGACCAAAGAAAAAATTCGTAGGCCACATACTATACCAGCACCTATATTGACCCCCCCCCTCCCTTACGGACGCATAGGGTCACAGGTCAGGTAGAAATATATATATTTTGACTCGGCCACCGCTGAATATGGGGGGATTAATGACTTTGTGAGTGTACGTATGTATTTTGTTATTTAGAAGAGACGTTTGGGACCAAAAAATTCAGCGTTTGAATAACGCGACAAACCGGGTGAACAATACGAATTCCCTTTTTTTTAAGGTCGTTGCCACAACCTGTTTACGAGTTTCGGTTTATATTTAGAGCTCTTTTTCTGCTTGTTTCCTCTTATCTAAATCGGCGACTTTTCATGTGGTAGACCACTTGTGTCGTATCATGATTTTTCTTCTTTTTATCTTGTAATTCTGGTTTATCACTTGAGGAACACGATCTCCACAACCAGAATACCAAACAGATTCGAATCCTTGATTTCAGTGTGTTTTGATTCCACCATTCCTATTTTGCTTTTGGCGCCGTATACAACAAAAACGAACGTTTTCACTGCATGCCTCTGATGTTTTGATGTATAAGAAATGCATAATAAATTACCATTGCAAAAAATTCGTAGTAATAGGGACAGAAACATAAACTCACGCCACACATTTAGGATTCTCGTCAAAAGTTGTAAATTTGAATAGCTGGAAGACGACTTCGCTTACAACATTCTAGACTTCCCTAAGTCTACAATTCTACAATGTGCCCTATATCAGTATAGGTTTAACTTCTCTTAGTTTCTCATTCAGCTTCTCATTATATGACGCAAAAATTATCTAACATTTGGAGATTCGAAAAATACAAAATTGTATCCCAAGTCGTTTCTACTCAAACGAACTCACTTGAGCTGTGTATATGTGTCAGGGCCTATACAACATGGCGGCGATACAGATTTCCTAAAACAAGCACACCTTGCAGCCTTGACTGATGATTTAATTCATCTCAGGATAAGACCCCATGCTGAGGGTGTCCAGTTGAAACGTCCTCGGTCTAAATGTGGACGACGGTCTAATTAGGGGGCTGCCTCATCTTGTCATGACACTGACTTGAATGAATGGTATCGAATGGACACCCTCGCCACGCCGTTCCCCGTAGTTACCTTTTGGTGAACCTGAAGAGATTGTTATCGGTTAAAAGAAATACACAGAGATGGCGATGTGTACGCTGGCCAAGTTCGAAAATTTTCCTGTTTCTTGCTAAGACTGATGTGTAATATATTTGCTTCATCCCATTTTGGTAGGTGACAATTTTCTTCAATATGGTTCACGAATTCACTGGTGTTACGGTGGTGACGGACATCGGCTTTGTGCCCTATTAGTCTTGTTCTATGTTTCTCCAATATAAAAATGTTCACAACCTGAGCATGGAAATTTATAAAGTAAACTGTATTATTACTTTCCGCCTTTGTTTTAATGAGGTCACCGATTTTCTTTAATGCGTCACATGAGATGCGGATATTTGTGTGTCTTCGTTCTTTATTGAGTGTTGAAGTTATATACATAGCCACAGACCACAGATGCACAAATAATAGAATAAGAGACATTAAATGATCAAAATTAACAGCGCTCCATACAGCTCCAGAATGGAAGAATTCGTGACATCAGCTCACCTGTAACACCCCACGGACCGACAGTTCGACCAGCCCACACGATTTCGAGCCCGCCCAAGTGGTTCTGAACTACAAACTACCGATCCCGAGCGACCGGGTGGTCTATCATAGGTAGTTCATAGTCCATTCTTTCTGAGAGAGCACCGCTGTGCGAAAATAGTGCCTTTCCTCTACTCCTCATAACCCATTCAACTCATGTCAGCCGCTTGTGGTGTAGATACGAAAAACCGTATATGATAGGCCTCGCGCCGGCCCGTACATTCGAATATCATCTGATGCGGCTTGACCGCGCGAGGATCGACGTCATATATTTCTGGTGGTTGATCAAACATTTTGGTGTTTTGTGAATTTTTTTTTGTTTATATTTGACCAAATGACAAGACATCTTGTCATCGGGTTTAAAGGGTTAAGAAGAATATAAAATATACCAAAACCAAGAAGAATTCAAGCCAGGAAAAATTAAGAAGGTCTGTTCTATGATGGTTGGCAGAGAAGGCAACATAGGGCCTGCGGAACAGGTACAAACCGCGATTTATACAGACAAGCTGTTGCTGAAGGTAGCGAAATCGACTGGTTCTTCTCCAGGACAACAAACTGGAAAGTCGCCAAAGGTGGAAATACCGTCAAACGCAAGGACAGAATACATCGCAGGACATAAAACCGCGAAGCATTTATTAGGTAGGGCCGAGCATCTCATGGCTCCAAACACGAACTGATTTCTCTTGGTGACTTTCCACATAAGCAAGATGCTGTAATGATTGCCATTTATTCTATATTATTTGTTTATTATTATCTGTCTGTTTGTTTATTATTATTTGTTTGATTTTCATTTATTATTAGTTATCTGTCAAATTATTATTATTTACTGTTTACCTGTTTGCTTATCATTTAACTACAGTATACCTTTGCGTTTATTAATTATTTATTATTATTTATATTATCATATTTTTATTTTATTTATTTATAATTTTTATTTATCATTATATTTTTTCGCATCCGACCTAGTTAAGGACCATAAGGTCGGCATGCTGAGCCTTTGTAATCCTTCCAATGTGTAAAATCGGCTATCACGTGCAGACGGTATTTTCATTATTTTGTATACTTGCTATTTAGCCTGTGTTTTTTATAACATCATGACATTGTAGACCCAAATGTATATCTTATTCTATATTGTTTCATTAATATACACGTATTGCTTTAGATGCAAAGTGGACCCGGTATTAATAATTACATATAAAATGATGTATAAAATAATGAGTTGTTAATATGTTGTTTTTTCAAATAAAGATGCAGGTGCGACCTAACGACCACTGTAATGTGCAAAACTGCTAATTTTTTGTGCTTTTATTGTTTTGTATACTTGATTTTTATTCTGGATACGATTTTTGTAAACATTGTAAAACCAAATGTACACTTTATTCGATATGTTATTGTTTGACCTCCATGGTCAGCCCAGGTCTGCCCGTTGAAACAACTCGGCCAAGTTTCTCGGAAACAGAAGAGCGAGGACGTTATGACGCAAAGACGTTTGCGACTGAGGACGTTCTCACTAGTAACCTTGAGGCACTCAATCCCTGATCACATTATAACTACAAGACCTTTTTTATATAAAAAAAATTATACTGTCGAAGCAGCAATACAGAAAAACAAGTCCAGACAAAGAAAGACATTCCTATAATAATGATAATTGATGGCTACAGATCTTTTCGAAATGCATACACTGATATTCTATAACTTAAAGCCAAACGAAATTATACGTGACGACCGGCAAAGTTTCAAAACACACTCTGGGTTTCAAGGGGGGGGGGGCAGCTGTCCCCCCCTTTGTCCCTACACCCCCCCCCTCCGGACACCAATGCACTCTTGGCCAGTTGCTGTTTGCCTCCTTATCTCATCACCCTCCACTCTCTTGACCCTATGCCCCGCTGAAAAAAAAAAAAAAACATACTCACCGACTGATTCAAGTAGCATTCACCGAACTTGCACTGCCTCCTTTTTGCCACATAATAAGAAGAATTCCACTAGAAAAAGACGTTGATTAAAATCTACATGGAGGTTGGCAGGCTAAATTACAAGTCATCGTTTTTAGAAGAAGTGTAACGGAAAAGGCGAATTTGATGCTTACGTCTTGAACTGTCATTACACACACGCGCGCAAACGCCGTGATTTTGGAAGGAGTCCAATATTCACTTAACCATTACAGGTGTTGTGGACGTGCAAGTGCACTTCGTTAGCACTGGTGTAGAACACCATTATAGGATTTGGTGAAGGCTGATCTACACACTGAGCACTGAGGGAATTCAAAACATAGTTAAGCTTATAATGAACTATGAAATTAAAGGAAAACAATGTGATTTTGATTATTTCGTTCTCGTAACACTTAGCAAGGTATGTGCGTGCAAGTAAATGATACATTTATAGCACACACATACTCATTCACACATACATACACATACATACATACTCGTGTTGCAGTGGTAGAGTTCTCGGTCGCCACTACGGTGGTCCGGGTTCGAAACCCGCCCAGAGGTAAAATAATTTCAGTATCGCTGCGCTACAAGTCGTTACTCCAACTCTCGTGGGCGGGTAGTTGGGTACGTGTAAGGTCACATCATTACCAATAGATCGGATCATATATGAGCTCTGAGCTCTTCCGAGAGGGTAGTAGCTGTCGATCACGAGTCCAACGCGTGATCCAAGACCATGGTGAATCACACACACACAAACTTAAGTGAATTCAAGACCGATGCAGAGGGAGGCAGGATCCCACGAACGTAAATCAATTCCTGTTCACAACAATTAGGTAAATACAATATATGACGCACACCCCGCCCAAGGCGTGAGTGCCACAACGCTGCAAGCCTTCATAGGCAAGAGTATGCTTTTTTGTGTTTGTTTATTACGTGCGCGCGCGCGCGTGTGTAAGGTCACAACATTGCTCACAAACTGGCCTATACTCGTATACGAGCCTTGAAATCTCCTCCGGAAGGATAATAGCCGTCGATCACAAGTCCAGCACTTTATCCTAGAGACCTAAACTATAGAGACACTACGCGCATGCGCGCGCACACACATACATAGGCAAAGTGATTGTAAAAGAGAATGGTGTACAGTTATAGCATACAAGTCTTCATAAAAGAGGGGTGAATTTGAACTGAATTAAGATTTATAGACGATATCCTACATTAATCAAAACCTGCTTCATGAGTGAATTTCACCAAGATTTGTATCCAAATGCTTACTATATTTTTTGTATTCTATTGAATATCCGGCAAATTAAGAATATAAATATATGATAGAATAAACATAAGCACGCGTGAATATGCGGTGTTGGTGCCCGTTCTGTGTGACCGCACGGTTGGCACGTTTCTCTTTTGCAAGACTGTTATGACGCAGTCGATGCGGGTTGAACTTGTGTGGTAATTCACAACAAAGTTATGTCGTAGCACATAAAGATCTGTATATTTCGATCCCTTTTGCAAGACTGTTATGACGCAGTCGATGCGGGTTGAACTTGTGTGGTAATTCACAACAAAGTTATGTCGTAGCACATAAAGATCTGTATATTTCGATCACTAACTGTGATCCTCTTCAGCAGATGTGCTGAAGAGGATCACAGTTAGTGATCGAGATATACAGATCTTTATACTTTCGCTTATTCTTCTCCGAGAGTGGGTTATCAGTATTATTGTGTGGTAATGCTTGCATAGAACCAAAAAAGTTACCCTGAAACTTTTGTTATTTTCCTTCTTGTGCCATAATGTTTAGGCTACGACATCTTCGACAAAGACAAAACGAGGCGACATATTTAAACTAACAGTATTAAAAAGGACACGTGAATGCAATTGGAAAGCACTGGGAAATAAGATATAGTCCAAACTTTTTTTTCTGTTAAGACTTCTGGGAATAATGTACAAAGTAACAAACCAGGCAGAAAATTAAAACGAAGACTACACAAGGATATATTGAGGAACTAGGAAAGGTACTGGTATATAAGATTCCGTTTGAATTCCGTTACTTATTTCCTAACGGTTTTCTGTATCTATATTGTACATTCGTGATGTTAGCAATCCGTGCGATCTTCCCGGTGTTACTTGTGATGTTTTAAAGAGAAATATTGTTTTCTTTGTTATGAATCCAAATCTGGTGGGGAGGTTCGACCCAGCATTCCGTCCTAATGTAATGAAGTGGTCACTGCGCAAAAGAATCTAAGATATGCACAGACACCATTATAGGAACGTGCAATCATATGGCGCCACTTCACACCCAACAGGCATAAAGAAATAATCGTGTCGACAACTCAATCACTCACCAAAATGCACCGTAAAATCCGTTGCCGTGGAGTTTTGCAAACAATGATCTTGTAATTAAAGCTCAATTTGCCTTAGATTTTAATGTGCTCAGAATTAAATCGGAACGATAGCGAGCGAGGCCCTGGAGCGAAATGTAAAGGAAAACGTGGTCACCAACCTACAGAGGTGTGCATTGAAGACGGTCTTATCTGAGTATCATTATTTTCAGGTCTTCTTATGACAGAATCTATGCATTGTGTTGCACAAAACACCATGACTCATTATTATTATTATTAATTATTATTATTATTGTCATTATTATTATTATTATTATTATTATTATTATCATTTATTATTATTATTATTATTATTATTGTTATTTTCATACAGAAGTAAAAAATAGTCCCAGAAAGTGTATCAGTCTTGCGCATCCGTCCACTCAGTTTGATTTGTTAGTCCGTAGGCCAATAGTCAACAATCTGCATCACACAATCTCCTATAATATGACATAAACTCATCATCTTTTCATACTAAGATATGATTTTACATTGAAAGATTACAAACAATTAGATACGTATTTCCTAATAAAAATATGTTCTTGTTTGATACTTTCTGCACCAGCGAAAAGATGTAACAAATACATGAAATCTGACCTGTCCCGGCGTTCAACCAAATTTCCGAACTTTAACACTAGTCGAGGCAAAATCTGAATGCATTACTGTATCTTAAGATTTCCTTGAGTAGTATGATTGCTTCTTAAGAGGATAACCTGCTAGGTCACCTTTGGTTGAGAAAAAGTGAAATTTGCGAATCTGTCTTTAGTTCCCTTCCTCTCGACAGGATCTTCACATCTTCGTAGGTCCTGATCGTCCTCATCCTCTTTCTTTTTCTCCGTTTTCTCTGCCATGATTAGTTTTCTTTTGATTTAGGAAACTGTTGGTGTTCCTGAACAATTCAAACGTACTCGGTCACCAGTTTCTGTGGAGTCTTTTTTTTTCATAGAAAACAGCGTCTTTCGAAAGTCCTTTTCGTCTTCAACGAGAGCCGTGCAGAAATCAGTCATGTACCAAAAGATGGTGCCTCCATTGTACACCATTTCCTTCTCTTTCTCCTTTCGTATTTTGATTGTAGAGAATGGGACCTTTCGCAGTCAGGCTCGTAGATTCCTATTAGCGCTAGAATTTTCAATTGTCTCGGATTTCACGAGGCAAAGGGGTGACTTAGCTAATTTGGAAACCGATATTTAAAAAAAGATACGCCATAAATTGCTGCATAAATGTATTTAAAATTAAAAACATGACTCATAATGTTATAATTTCTACTTACTGGTGTATGATAAGGCTTTGTTAATTTAATTATACGGTAAAACTAAAAATAGGTAATTATTTTTACTGAAGTAACTATGAGCAGTAAAAATAAGAGGATGTTGATTTCGGTTTGTGCATTTTATCTGAGAGTGTTGAAAAATAATGGATATCACTGTCACGTCCTGTATATGAAGATAATCAGTGAGATAAAAAATAACAACAGTGGTGGCGGACGTACGAAGTTAACATTTTTGTAAAGAATAGCCTCTTAGATCTGCTGGGAGATATTTTCAAACAAATATGACTAATTTTACGTGTGCCGTGGCAAACTGCACGTCAGATTAAAAAAAAATATATATAACTTAAGACAAAGTTTATCGTACCGAAAAAATTAAGTCTTCGATGCAAAATTATATTTTCGATACATTACATGGATTTGCCTATTGCTTGGTGCATTCAAATGAAAGTATATATCAGTATACGTCCATTGAAGTCGGTAGAAAATGACAAATTGCTTGGCTTGATACAATTATAGGCTGTTTTACGAATATCATCTGTGATTATAAATAGAGGCTCAAACAATGCTATATGCCGTTTGCAATCATGAAATTGACTTAAATTTCAGAAACAATAATGTACAACGATACACCTCTGTAAGGTTATAAAACTTGCCCAAAAAAGTATTTATTTTCCGGCAAGAATGACAAAATCTGGCGGTGTCTGGTATCAATTTGCTCACTGCGAAAGGTCCCATTACAATGACAAAGCGTTCCGACAGGAGACTTTTCTTCTGTCTATGATAAGGTCAGATGCAGAAAAAGATAACAAGCAAACACACAGGCAAATAAACACGCAAACAAAATCACCAACTCTAGACGCAACATATTGCTTGGGTAGTTATCTAATTCAATCTTCAAATTCCAAACTTCGATCTTCTTCTATGGGGAGTTTATTCCATTGTCTGATTATGCGGTTGATGAAGTTCGTCCTACCTACTTCTAGACTGAATCTACGTCATGACAATATGAGGTCATAGTTTCTAGTTTGATTAATGTAAGCGTGAAATTATTTTCAATTCTGATGTTATCAATTCCCTTTAAGAAATATATGTACCGTGACACCCGGACTTTTTAGGTTTTTATCTTGGCAAAGGATAAACAAGCTATTCGGCTTAGGGGCAAACCTAGGACAAAAAAGGCCTTCGACCGATCAATATTTGTTTCGTGTTCTTTGTCCTCAGCTAAATGATATCGTCTATCCTTGACTAAGACAAAAATCTATAGGACAGACTGAGAGAGAAGTTGTATCTAAGCTTACCTTTCTTCCATTCCTAGGGTTTCTATTGCATACTAACTTCCAACGTTCCTAGTTGATGGGAAAGCATCCTGTACATTTCCGTTGCTCTTTAGACGCGAAGAAAGACGTCAAGATGCATTTGCATTTGACAGACTTTTTTGAAGATTTCACAGTTTGCAGATAGCGTCCATACACACAATGTACATCTGGAGCTTGCAAAAACTTCAGTTAAGACATCTTTCCTTTCCATGACAGTCTTCTTAGAGACTGGCTCACAATTACGAGTTTCTGAACTTGGTTAATCAAATATCCTCTGGTGTGTTATATTTCGAAGATATTATCTTATGTTTGGACGATCCTACAAAGGAAATTGTTTAACTGAAGTCTCAGCAAATCAAAAGGGCACACAATACTAGATGAACAGTTCTGCCAGGTACAGTGTACACGAAATTGGTTAAACAGCAATTATAACGTAATTCCGATGATGGTATTCTTATTGTAACACATTCCTTGATTAGAGACGATGTTTCTAGTCACACATTCCTAACTACACAACATTATGGCTTATGTCCACTCTAACAGCCGCCTCGATTGAACACATATTTACAAACTCTGCAACACTGGTAGTACACAAACATAGCACACTTGTGGGCAAAGACACTTGGTAGAAGTCCAAGGGTTTGATCAACTTCCTTTAACTCTGATCTCATAACTCATCGAGACCGAGAACTACCTGAGAACGATAACGAAAAACCAAAAACGTAGCTGTATTTCTTGAGTTGCGTTGTCATGATGAAACACCACCAATATAATCTAATTACGAATGAACGGAAAACGTATCATCGGAAGTCACGGATGAACTCACCGTGTACCATGCCGCTGGTGCGGGCGACCATTTGGGTCTGACTTCTGCATGACCTTCGCGAGCCATGACCACCTCAGCAATGACCGTTAAGCTAGCGCACGTGCCCTTGGAACCGAAGACCGTTCCGTCCAAAATCGAACAATCGTTTAAAAGGGACACGCGACTCACAACCTGTTTGCGGCAGCGTTCAGTTGGAACACCTGAGCTTTCAGGGTCCTCTGAATGAATGAATTCAGTGTGTCCCTACGCAGTTGTACTGTTGTTGATCTCATCCTTATCATAGGTCACCTTAGTTCGGGTTCAAATGCAGCGGATACTTGTAAATACTACCTGACCTGGGCACAGGTCAATGGTTGGCGCTTTCTGACATGTTTTCTTCATTAGGATAGTCTTGGACATTGAGAAATACATCGTTTACTCAAGGAGTGCGTCTTGTGTATATTCAAATGCTGCACGCTGCGTATATACATTTACATGTGATGACCCTTCGGCTAAACGTCGCGAACTCCTACTATAAGGAGGCTAGGATGGTGCCCCTTACAGAGGACTCTGTCGAATGGAATATAATAAACCATGCCCTTGGTCCAACTCGCTGGCATCAGGGTTTGAACGGCCGTCACCTCGACCTCCGCCGCAAGTACCGGCGCTCTAACTTGATCGGCCAGCGATCATTCAAGTTTTTATGTAATAATTCTTATATTTGAAATTTTCTGCTACGGAGAGTTTTGCTCGACTGAATAAAGCCGTATGACGGAATCTGGAAGGGAAATACTAGACCCAAAGGGTTCAATAAGATTCTCGTAGGTTTAATCATTATACGACCGTTTTCATGCGAAAGATGTGCATTTTATATACTACGATGAAGAACAGAGGTTCAGTATGCCAGTGTTGCATCTCAGTGTTTGCACCTAATCAGTATGATTTTGAGTTGATTATTCTCGTTTCGGATTCCATTCACAGCCGCAAGACGTTAGGCTGCGTTTTCCGAGCGAGTCCGTGCCGATTCTCGTCAAATGCTGTGAATTTGAACAGCTCGAGAAAGGCTTTGCTTGAATCTTTCTAAATTTACGAAAGAACACTTCAACATTCGTAAATTGTTAACTCCTTTCATTTCACCATTCATGTTCTCAATATATATATATATATATATATATATATATATATATATATATATATATATATATATATATATATATATATATATATGGCGCAAAGGTAATTTGACATCTGAACACCGGAAGAGCGAAAGATTATAACCGAAGTCGTTTCTACTCAAACGAACTTATAACAGATCAGGATAATCGGCCCACACTCGCCCCGTATAAACGCAACCTAAAGCGTTCGAAATATCACATGCACTTGGCACCCTACAAACAACCTTACCATTCCGAGTTAAGCCTTCGTAGTGAGTTAGAGGGACTGCATCGTCTCCCACGAAATAGGACGGAGGTCCTGCATTGGGTCCTAAAGGCTGAACACACAAGCGTGTGTTTGGCATGGTGTTTATGTCGCTATGCAACAAAGCGGACTGAAAACGTGAAACATTGATTGGCATTTGATATGCTACATTCGTGCTTAGGTATATTATTCCGATACTCTCTCTCACTCATTTTTCTTTTACTAGCTATTTACACCAAGGTTGAGCAGTTTTAACTGTTATGACTGCATACTGAAGGCCTTGTTGGAACTGCCTTCTGGTCTCTTTAAGTTTTCTCCATTCTTACGCTCTTACAATGGTTTAAACGATATGAGTTCCCCTAGACTGAAGAAAATCGCCCGGCGGCAGCGATGAAATTGCAATCTTTTTTTTTACTAGAAACTCAAGAAATGGAGCATGGGTGTTGCAGCAGGAACAAATAGAAATAATCTGCTACATAAAATGCATTTTATGTCTGTTTATGAATGACTTCCTCCGTTTTAACGCCTCCATACGATGACGTCTAAATTGGCGTCATGAGACGCGAGTGGGTATACGAGACTACCGACGTTGGAGTATTGATTATATTTATTTTGTAATTTTAGCTGAGTTACCCCCATTTTCTGTGAACTGGCTTGATAATATTATGTGTGGTTATTAATATTCAGAAGGAAATAGAACGAGTAATACAGCTGTAATTCTATATTTTATAATGCGAGTATTGTGATGCATCATCGAATGATCGTGCGTCAGGCAGCTGATCCTGCCCGCGAGAAGGATTACAAAGGATTACAAAGGCGGAGCATGCCGACAGGAGACCTTTTGATCCATATCTAGGTCGGATGCGAAAAAAAATCATACTAATACTAAAATAAAAAATAAAAAATATGATAATGTAAATAACAAATAAAATACATAAATAAATGCATAGGTATAGAAATATTAAACAAACAGGTAATTAGTAAATAATAATAAATTGACATATAACTAATAATAAATGAAAATCAGACAGACAAATGATAACAAAACAAAAACAAATAATATAAGATAGATTATAATCATTACAGCATCTTACTTAGGTATTTATCTAAATGATTCTTAAAGCTTCGAACTGAACTACATTGCACTACCTGTGCAGGAAGTTTATTCCATTCATTAACTACACGGTTGGCAAAGTTGTTTCTACCTACTTCCAAATTGAATCTATTTCCGGACAGTTTGAGACCATTGTTTCTTGTCTGATTCTCATTCAATGTGAAAATTTTGTCACTTTTGATGTTGTCAATTCCCTTTAAAATCTTAATGACCTGTATCAAGTCACCTCTGAGTCTACGCTTTTTTATGAAAAACAGATTCATGTGTTTTAGTCGATTTTCGATGATTTATTTTTGATATTTGGAATCAGTTTTGTGGCTCGCCGTTGTACTATTTCCAGTCTGTCAATGTCTTTAATGAGATTCGGTGACCATACAGAAACAGCATATTCCAAATGTGGACGAATTAACAATTTATATAGCTTGTTAATGAGTGATGGACATTTGAAATCAAAAGATCGCGCAATCAGTCCCAGAATCTTATTTGCTTTCTCAGAGGCTGAAATACACTGCTTGGATGATTTGAGGTCGTTACTGATAATGACGCCGAGAATTTGACTCGTATTGAGGAGCCCATACTTGGCACGCATACTAAGGGGGTACCAAAATAGGTTTTAAGCAAGACACATAGAAAGAAAGAATAAGCTTCCTTGGTGGGTGACGAATGCCCCTCAGTTTCTATGATACAGAGCCCATACCTGGCATGCATACTGAAGAGGTGCCAAAATAGGTTTTAAGCGATTTTTTTCATTCCTACACCGTAGGAAGAAACAAGACACTTTCTGTGAATCTGTTTACTTGTTCATCGACTTCTTTCTCAGTTTTCAAGACAGAGAGACCATACTTGGGAGTGCCAGAGTAGGTTTTGCGTACGAACCAAATTCTCGCGCGCAGCATCGGATGCCTGATGTACGATGATTCGATGATGCATCACAATACTCGCGTTATAAAGTCGTTGCTGATTTACGTGATCTCTTTCACTCATGACGCCAACATCGGGATCTTCGTATACCCACTTACGCCTCATGACGTCTACGCAAGTGTCATCGTATGGATGAGATTAATTCTTGACCACACAAACACGAGTTCAAACTCATCTTTTGTGAAGGGATGATGCAACTGATCAACTCTTTGCTGAACGAAATAATCTGACGGCAGCAAGGACAAGAAATGAATGAATCGCCTTATACACAGATGATCTCCTCGATGGTCAGGAATAGATACCAAAACTATCAAGATTTTTAGGATGACTACATACCAATGGTATTTTTTTTTCCACCTTAAGAGGGGTGGCCGGGTTAAAACAATACTATTCATCGACCCTATCATCTTGGAACCTTGTGAATGAGGGGCCATCCCTGTTTCTGCCACATTATTCGAATCAAAGCCAATGCTGCCAGGCACGGAGAGATCGAGACAGACAGACAGAGAGAGAGAGAGAGAGAGAGAGAAGGTGAGGAGCGTACGCCAGGAGGCGCTGAGTAGCTTCGGCCGAAGCCGTCACCTTTGCCCTATGCACTTCTTAGACTGTTGGGATAGGAAACAGTCACCGCTGGTAATCGGAAAGGAGTGTGGGACTCGAACCCTAAACTGAACGAATGCGAAACAGCGCACTTAGGGAGGACAAAATCAATAATCTTAGAAAACCACAAGAGAGACAACACCAAGTGTATGGGCGGTGGTAGCGGTGGTAGCGTCCATGGCAGCCACTACGGCGATCCGGGTTCGAATCCCGCCCAGGGTTGAAAAGAATTTAAGTATCGCTGCTCTGCGAGTCGTTACTCCAACTCTCGTGGGTGGGGAGTTGGATGTGTGTGTGTGCGTGTAAGGTCACATCATTACCCATAGGTCGGTTATATATGAGCTCTGAGCTCTCTTACGGAAGGGAAATAGCTGTCGATCATGAGTCCAACACGTGGTCCAAGACCATGGTGAATCACATGACCACGAGCGAACTAGACTTCAAACTAATAAATTTACACGCACAGGTAGCAATAAGCTCGATACTTTCCTGTAAACTCTAAGGAAATGTATGTCCACACACACTTATTACATGCAGAAGCTCTCACAAATATCCTCATGTGAACAATCACACAAACACGTACATGCCCGAACACACGCACACATACAGATAAACATATAATCATGCACGCACACACACGGAAAAAAAATAATGCCAACTCATGTCTGTACAGTAATGGGCTGCCAATCCGTCCTCCGAGATAGGGTTCACTTGGATACGACGAAAGCTCACCTCCCGCTAAGATAAAGCCTCGCGTGGGACACATGTTTCTAGCCTCGCTCTGCTCACGTGCAAACTTGAACGTCCGACTTGCTTGGTGAGGTCATAGTATTACAACTCTACGTGCTTAACATTTTTGGATTTCTTTTTTTCCCAACACGTGTGGTCTTTAGTTGCCAATAAGACATAGCGAGGTCTTCCTTGACTCAGCCCAGTTGTTACCAACCACGGGGCTTGGGTTCATAGATCCACCACATTTTTCCCCAAAAAGGTCCTAACACCGAAAACTAAAGTCATTGGATACCAGGCGATATTATTCAGCGATAAACTGAAGCCCAGGAGGCGAATCATTAATGAGAAAGGGATATATATTTAATCAAATGGGCTGTTATCTATTCTTTTTCAAACACTTGTTTTCCGTTCCATTGCGTGCAAAATCTGCTTATCAAATATGACCTTGTGTGTTGGCGCGTGTGTAGCTCTGACGCATTGTTGTAACAGTTGCTGGGAATGATGATTTTTTTATGAAGCGCTCATCGCATTTCATTTCCAGTTCCGTAAACTTCCGTGAAGGCCCATAAAGTTTATTACCCTTTCTTTCTACACAGAAAATAGTTTACAAAATAATCGCAACAGATGAAGAAATAAAAGAAATACTTTACTCTTGTTTTCGAACTGGTCCAACGAAAAACAATTTAATGGACGGAAACCCACTGTTTTTGGACAGGTGATGTGAATAGTTTAGAAAAATAGTTTATACACACGTTTGCATGTGCGCAAAGGGATACTCAAGTAGCCCTGTACAAAGGCTCGTTCTTTGTTGTGTACATAGGTACAGTCACTCAAAAAAATATCGGTTGGTGGTTTTAGGTGTTCCTGGGAGACGAGTGAAAATAACAGAATCGATGTACATTTGGTAGTCGTGACAGAGTCACCCCCTACCTCGCCCCCCTTTTAAGATGTGACAAGATTGAAAGTAATTATATCTGCACCGACAAGAATTGTTAATATTTTATTGTTACTGAAATTACACACATACACACACACACACACCAGAGCATACGCAATAGACATTGCCACATCACATGTTTTCGGCCTAGACAACGCTACAGGTTCTGTCTACATGGCAACCCTACCCGTTATTCTATTTCTCAACCCTCGCCCTCCCAGAGGGGCAGCCATTTGCCCTATAATAAAACACTCCACAACTCCTTAGCAGTTAAGAGGTTGTTTCTTCCAAATAATATAACATTTGTGTAATATATAAATTCAAATATCATTTTAATATTTCCGATGTCTTCACTGAATGCTGCTATAATGAAGACGCACAATTTATAAACTACAAAGCTATGAGAAACACTGGCGCATTGATACATAGGCGTACCAACAGTTTCCAAGTCTTTGGAACAATGTGTCAGAGTTTAGCGTTTACATACGTCCATTTCCGTACGATTTCTTACAGATACTTTTTTTGAGTGACTGTACAGGCGCACATTCGAGATGACACTTCAACGAAATTGTACTTGTTCCTTTCCAAGGAACCTTAAAGAATCTTAAAGAATCACTGGGAGGAATTCTTGAATGCTACTGACACAATGAAATATGGGAAAGTTTTTTACATCTGTACAACTTGGATGTGAATAAACATGTATCGAGAATTAGTGGAAACGTCATAGAAATGATTGGTCTAATAAAAAGTGAGACAGCTTAAGAAGTCAGGGACAAGGTCTGGGCTTCATGGAGGAAGAAAGGAACTAGTAAAACTAAAAAAAAAAAAAAAAAAAAAAAAAAATACATACAAATAGGTAATGATAACACAAGAACCCGACAGGAGGTGGAAAAGAACTTTGAAAGGATATCATTGATAATTAATCGCAAGGATGAACCAAAATTGTTCTTTAGCCTTAGTTATGGTACATTGAAGTACAAGGGGAGAATCTCCAAGATAAAAATGGATGGTGAAATTTTTGGAGAAGCATCAATTCAGGTTACAAAAGTGAACGAAAGTTTCCAATCTGTATTCACCAAAGAGAGTAATTTGGCGATGGGATGTGTACAATAATAGTGGGTCAGAGACTATAAATGTTAAAGTGTAGTAAATTTTAAGCTTTTAGAATCACTGGATGTGAGGAAAGCCTCAAGGTCCAATGGGTTCGTAAACTGAAAAAAAAAAAAAAACAGGGTGCAACTGGCAGACAAGATTCACAGTCTGTGTGTTCACTAAAAAGGGGATTAACGCTGCAGGACTGAAAGAAGGCTAACGTGGCATACATACATACATACATACATATACCAAAGGCTTTTTTCCCCTTACACGGGGGGCTGCCAAGAAGAAAAAGGCATAGAAATCACTCCCACCCATTTCATTTCCCATATATTCCACTCCCCTCCACCCTCCTCCCTCCCTCCTATCTTGGCACCTCCTGGATGACGGGTCATCCCTGCATCCTGTCCACTGCCCTGGGTCAGAGGCAGTGTCGCAAGACACAGCACATCCACAGCAAGGCCGCTTCATAAATTCGGCGACCCCCCCCTCTCCGTCCCCTCATGTGGGAAAGGAGAAGACGGGGAGAAATCCCTTCGGGCCAATCAATATAGAAGGAAACAAAGAGTTACCATTGAATTGTGAAAGTTCGGTGGGTAGTACTGGAGAGAAGAAAACATTCCGATGGTCAATCAATGCGTATTCAGATCCTGAAGGTCATGTATGCCGAACCTATTAAGCTTTTGTCCGAGAGTGATGTTTGTGCTGCAAGAGCCGCCTGAGTGTGTACCTAGATTTAGAGGAAGCCTTTGACAAAGTCCTTTACAATCGACTATCATGGGAATTAGAACATACTAGAGGATTAAGAGATAATTTCCTAGCATGATTGAGATTTTTTTTTTTTAAAGAGCAGATACACGAGAACAGTAATGGCAAGCAGAGTCTCACGGAGTTTGCTATTTGTTCGTGTAATGTTCCTTATCTATGTAGATGACATGATGGAAGGTACAAAGTAAGCAAACATGTTTACAGATAACGTAGATATGAAAAGAATAAAAAATAAGGAAGGATATAGGTTGTAAACAAATATTTAGATACTACATGCAGCAGGAGCCAAGATAGGAAAGTGAATCTTAATGGCAGAATATTTATATATATATATATATATATATATATATATATATATATATTGAAAATAGACACTAACTCAAAAGGACCACCGTTGAATATTCCAAATAGAAGTGAGTCCGTTACAATGGCGAAAGAAGAGAAAGGTCTGGGAGTGTTGACAAGATAATCTGCCATCTGACAAACACATCGGTAAGACTGTAGTGAAGACGTACGGATTGCTGAAGAACATAAAGTTGGATTTTCATTACGTGGATGAAGAGCTTATGGAAAAAAAAAAAAAATTATATATATATATATATATATATATATATATATATATATATATATATATATATATATATATATATATATAATTCATACACCGTCCAAGATTGGGATACACAGCAATGCTATGGTCTCCACACAAAGTGAATGGTATAAACTGGGTCGAGAGAATACAAAGAGTAACAAGCAAAAAATATATTCAGTCTTGCAGATACGAGTAGAGACTAGAGGCTCCAGTCGTGCCATTATTAGAAAAAAATCGATGAGAGAGAAGGGACTTGACTGCTGTGCTGAGACCATTGAAGGGGATGGGCAGAGTTGACAAATAGGATTTTCTTTATTTGGGCCAGGAAGACATCACGACGTCATGGACAAAGGACGAAGCGTCTGAGAAATGTCAAGAATGTTGTCTTCCTCAAAGATGCGTGAATCATGCAATAGCCTATCAGCCTACATAGCATAAACAATAATTCAAAATGGAGGGGAAATGGGTTGAAGGATTTGAAGTCTTATAGTGTTCCACACAGATGCATAACCGATTAAAATAGGTTAGGAGACGTTATAAGGCAACCATACATGAACTTACTACGAGTTGTAATAATTGGAGAATAAAGGACAGGATCTCGCCAGCCTGACTCCCATTTTGTATAATTCAATTAGTTAAATACAATTACATAAACACACATACACACACACATGAACTTTGATCTTTGATATGTGAACACATCACAGACATACAAACAAACGCCTATACACACAAACACACACATATACATTCACACACACAAACAATGTACGTACTATATTGCACATCATGCCACTTTGTTGAGTTTGGTTACGTGACACAGCAGGCGCAGTATACTCCGCGCGATGGCCCAGATTGAAGTGCAAAACCGCCGATCTTGATAATGACGTCATAAATGTGACTGCTGTTATCGCTTGGATCCAGGGGGACACCGCACCGCTTACTCCTTCGATCACCTGAAAAGATATAGCCTAGCTTACTCGACAACCAAGGTCGAGATTTTCCGTCTTCTACTTTCCAATATATCATACCTAACTTCATATTCATGTATGCATTTGATCTACACCCTTATTTTCCTATTATCTCAGATTTCAATTCATGTATTGTTCTGGTTTGGAGTACATCTCCTAATTTATTCCAAGTACTTGTGCATCTGTATGGAAAAATGTATTTCTTCACATTCACATCTTAAAGCCTTTGTATTCCTAATCTTTTGTCAATATTGTCTATCTCCTTTAGCGACCTGAATATTGTTATCATATTACCTCTTTCTCCTCGATGTTACAAAGTTGGTAGACCCGTTGCTTTTAGTCTCTCCTCGAAATATTTATCTGCGAGGTTGAGAATCAATTTGGTTTCTACCCTCTGCGTTCTTTCAATTTTGCTTATATTCATTACTCTGTGAGGGGGCCGTACCACTCATGTATTGGACGGATCAGGGTCTGATGAGTTTTTTTCATAATCACTTTATTCATATAATGAAGAGCAACTTTAATCTTCTGCAGCAGACAATATGTCTCTCCCACAGTCCTTCTTCTATGTCTATCAGGTGATATGTTTACTTTGATCAACACTCCCAAATATTTCTCCTCTTTAGCTTTTGTGATGTGTTTACTTCTCTAGGGGTAATCTGCCGCTATTGCCCATTTCAATGTTTCGCAATTTTTGCAATTTAGATTAATTTTCCATTCTTGATTCCACGCGAAAATAGTGTCGAGGTATTTTTGTAATATCCTACAGTCCTCGTTTTTCACTCTCCTCATGATTTTTGCTTCATGTACAACATGGTAAGAAGCATTACAGATTCCGCTCGTCACTGCTCTCCATTCTGACATGTTATACATTGTTATTCTCCTAATATACCTTCCCCTTCAATTTCGTTTTCATTCATCCGGGTAGTTTGCCTCTTAGTCCTCCGGTATGCCCCAATTTCCACATGAGATGTTTGTGAAGTACTTTATCAAAAGCCTTCTCTAGGTCTAGGTATACACAGTCCACCCAGTTCTTCCTGTCTTGCAGCGCATCGATCACTCTCGAGTAAAAGATAAAAGTGTTTGACATACATGACATTACAGATCTAGAGCCAAACTGACTGTCAAATTGTTCACCTCTTCAAGATATTTGACCAAGCGATCTTTCATAATCCTTTCATATAATTTCACTATTGTGCTGGTCAGTGATACAGGTCTGTAGTTTAGTGATGCCTCCTTACATCCACTTTGGTGAATGTAATATAATACAGAATATGTCACTTTATTAAATTTAGTTTTGTACTACCGACCCTTGTCTAATCCTCTGGCAGTAGTCCTTCTTTCATTGAACACAAATTAAGACTGAATCTTGTCCATCTGT
Source organism: Oratosquilla oratoria (assembly GCF_046742065.1). Classification (NCBI taxonomy): domain Eukaryota; kingdom Metazoa; phylum Arthropoda; class Malacostraca; order Stomatopoda; family Squillidae; genus Oratosquilla; species Oratosquilla oratoria. Next base: position 62,178,293 of record NC_134792.1, on the reverse strand, counting down.
TGTTCCCTATATTCTTTCAGATTTCATTTTGAGATCCCGTTGGGTCCTGACGTTTTTTCAGATCCAGTGATCCCAAATGATTGAGCACTTCCCTCAACAAAAAAAGTTCTCCTTTGTAAAGACATATTGGAAACCTTTAGTCATTATTTCTGCCAGAGCTGAATCCTCCCCAAAGACCTCACCACTCACTATCAGCTTGGTGATTTCTTCCATGTGTCTCAGTTTACCACTGATAAACTTGTAAAATATTTCCGTGTCAGTTTTGCATTTATCTACAACTTTTATATTTATTCTCCCTAATCCATGTCACTGTTTTTTTTTCTATTCTACATCTTTTGTTGAACCATTCTTCTTTCTGCCTATTCCTTCCACTAATTTTTGGCACATATTTGTTCACTCACTCTCAGGTTGAAAATGTCAAGAAAGGTTTCCCATTTCCTTGCTATTCCTGTGGTATTCATAATTTCTCCCAGTTTACTTAAAAAAAGCCTGAATAATCTGTCTTTTCCCCAAAAATCAAGTCTACCTTGCCAACGTGGTTAATTCCTTGTCTCTATTTCTTCATCTACCAAATGAAATTAAATTGTTACACGATTACTTTTTCCTATGGGACAGAGGCAGTTCAAAGAGCGAATGATGTCTGGCTGGTGTGTATGTGTGTGTGTGTGTGTGTGTGATTCACCTAACCTAACCTAACCTAACCTAACCTAACCTATTCCCCTCCCGAAAGAGAACTCAGAGCTCGTATGACCGATCTATGTGTAA
>NC_134792.1:62155028-62170028 GCF_046742065.1 Oratosquilla oratoria | reverse complement strand
ACTCATTTCGAATGACCATTTTCTGAAAACCAAATGTGCCAAAAATTATTCCTATGCCCAGTTTAACCCATTTGTTTCAATGTTCAAGACAAACCAAGCTTTTTTTTTTTTTATTTTTATGCCCAAATAAACCCATTGTGGAAACTGTTATAAGGACGTCCCCAGTCCTCAACTCACGGGATAGAGAGAGAGAGAGAGAGAGAGAGAGAGAGAGAGAAATCCTCACTTCCAGACGATCTGGCGCATCTGTACGTGGCCACTCCACCGAAGAATCCGTTATGGTCAGGAACGGAGGGGGTGTGAAGGTCCTGCATCCAAAGTCAGTTGAATTTTTTTTTCCCTTTATATGTAGCCTTACACCGCTAATAGTTAAAGAATGCTAAATCTGAGTAATCTAGACTTCTTATTTACTCAGTATACTGTGTAATTATAGTGCATATATATCCGAGTGGGTTGAATTAAATATGAGTATGTCCTATTTGGTTTGTGATGGTACACACACACACACACACACACACACACACACACACACACACACACACACACACACACACAAATGGACACAACGAACTCAACATTGTGTTTTTATTATATCTTTTTATACACATTTGTCTAATATATGACTAATTTATCTATATATTTATTTAACTATCTAACTATTTTGCATCCGATATCTTTATGGGTAAAAAAAAAATCTATTGTGTACATGTTAGTATGTGCGTGTGTGTTGTGGTAGTTGGAGGGAAAGTCGTCTGGCGTTTTCTTCTTTAATATCTGAGCCTAGTCTAATACAACAACTGCTCGCTAGCCCCGAGGAAAACTCCGCAGGATTGCCAGACTTTCCTAGCTAAGCTATTAGAAGGCAAAAGGGGCGTTCCCCCCGAAGGATTGCCCAATGGGAACATGGGAAAACATGGAGAAAGGTGGCACTCTTGAGGGTTGCAAAAAAAAAAAAAAAAAAAAAAAAAAAAAAAAATCGATGTGAAGACCTTTGACCCTGTTCGCGCCGCGTCGGCTCGAGTTTGTTTAGAGAGTACCCAGCGGGCGCTGTGATATATGGGACTAGTCTCCCGCGGCACTGTGATTTATGGGCCCAAGCTGTCTGCTTTCGCTGTCCCGTGCTTGACTGAAGGCCTCTTGTTGTCTCTTCATGTTGGAGCGAAAGAAATCGTCCGCCGCCTCACATAGTCCCGTACTTGGCTGTGTGTGTGTGTGCGTGTGTGTGTGTTGCGTGTGTTTGTACGTGTGTGTATGTGTGTGTATGGGTGTGTGTCATTCACAATGGTCTTAGATGACGTGTTGGACTCGTGATCGACAGCTATTTCCCTCCTTAAAGAGAGCTCAGGGCTCATATATGACCGATCTATGGGTAATGACTCGTGACGCAGCGATACTGAAATTATTTCAGCGCTGGGCGGGAATCGAACCCGGACCGCCGAAGTGGTAGGCGAGAACTGTAACCACAGCGCCATGTGCGTATGTGTGTGTGTGTGTGTGTGTATGTGTGTGTGTGTGTGTGCGCGCGCGTGGATTTGTGTGTATCTGTGTGTAACGTATGTGTGCGTGTGTGTAAATTTTAAGCGATATAGACACACCACTACGTATAAACACTCACTACAATTTACAGTCAGTTTACAACAACTTTCACGCACTTAACGTCAACACCAACGACACAAGATATTCACCGAAACGTTAAATAGCAACAGCGTTTCTCCACTGCAGACTCTGAGCATAAACATGCCTTCAGTCACGTGAGCTCAGTCTTGCTCGACCCTCCCCCTCCAACCTTCACCTCCCCTCCCAAGCCCCAAGGTCGTGCTATGCCCAAAGGTAAACGTATTTCTGTTCTCCCAAGAGAACAGGTATGTACCAGCCCTTACCAGATATCGCCCAAGCATAGCAACCACATTCAGCACTTGTTGAAAACACTTCATGATCACCCAATATACTTCAGGACACTTAAAACGTGGCCTGGTTTCAAATGAAAAAGTAAAACTTCATTAAACATATCTGTTGTATAATATACATCACATGCAGGGCCGCCCGAAAGGTAAGGCCCTTATATACTCAGTCTATAAATAGGATAAAGCACAGATAAGAATGGATGGCGCGATGTTCGCCAACAGCAATGCCATTTTTAGTTCCACTCTGGCGAAGTTGTACATTCGCGAACTTGTACATCCGTTAAATTGTACAAATGTGGTTACGTATTCTGACGCATATCCATGCGTATTTGGTTTTGTATGATATCAACGCGCATGTGCAATCATACGCACCGTGGAAGTCCATTTTTCGGTCATGAATAAAGAGTAAGTTGCTAAATATATGCTGGTGGCGTTATCAGAAGCGTGCATATCTCGTGTACGCTAAGTTGTGGGTTCGAGTCCCGCTCTTCTCTCTGATTGTCAGCAATGACTATTGGTTACCTGTCCCAACAGTCCTAAAACATAGAATAAAGGTAACGGTAAATGGTAATGGAGAGTAAAAGGTTTGGGAAAGACTTTTCGTGTTCTGCGCAGTCGTAAGGAGTACAGACCTTTGCTCCATCTGAACATTTTCTCTGTTCTGGGATGCATGTGGACCTTCGTGGCAAACTTGGTAATGGTCTGTTGGTAAACAATAGCCTTGTTGCAGATTGAACAATGAGAAGAGATATGCAAACCTTCATGCTAAGTTATCAAATATCCTAGAGTGTATGTAAATACTCAGATATAATTTTTAAACGAATTGGAGTCTTATTAAAACAGAGCGAGCGAATTTCTTAGAGAAGAGAACAAATATATTTGAATCAGGTCACCGTTTCACATTACCCATCATTGTTTTATTACGAATCATCACTATTTTTTCATAATTTATCTTCCTTTTTCGAATAGAACCGTTCACATAAACACCTAAGCATGATGCTGTAATGATTATCATTTACTTTATATTATACGTTTTTGTTTTGTTATCATTTGTCTGTTTGATTCTCATTTATTATTAGTTATATGTCAATTTATTATTATTTATTATTTACCTGTTTGTTTATTATCTAACTATGCTTATGCATCTATTTATGTATTTTATTTGTTATTTACATTATTATACTTTTTATTTATTAATTTATTATTATGATTTTTTTCGCATCCGACCTAGATATGGAACAAAAGGTCTCCTGTCGGCATGCTCCGCCTTTGTAATCCTTTGTACTTTTGCAATAATCAAAACGATCCACACTGACAAACCACCAAGCAGACTACCAGTTCATTCCTACTGTTTCTAAGCTTTTGGTTCTTAACCTGGGTTACCTGTATCCCCACGTGGTACGAAACCTTAAACCTGGGAGACAGTGTAGCGAGGTAAGGTGCTACATCAAAATTCACTCTTTTCGAATTTTTCTGGTTTATTAATAAAGTTATAACACAGTTCTGTACACAATTGATCACTAGGGCACGTCACACACCGACCTCTCCTGGACCCGTGCACTGCGGTTTTGTCCTCCGGAAATGCTGAGTCTGCTCAATTTTGAGGTGCTCTCAGTCACCTTGTCAAGATTTTTAGTCGGAATGTTTGCCCCTTTACAAGTTTGTTCTTGGTTCATAATTACTACCTATATCCCATTCTACAATACATAATATATCCAGGGGGGAAGGGTTGATTACTATTGTGTTGCCGTGTGTTATTCCGAATTGGTGATTGACTGCATTTATTGGTGTGTGTTCGTGTGTCTGTGTGTGAGTCCGCTTCTGTGCGCTTGGCTAAATTGCTGATTCGGCTGTCGCCGCTCTGTCGATCGGAGCGGATGTGTGGTGCCACGATGTCTGGGTGATTGTGACATTGCCCGCATGGTGTATGGGAATGTGGTGATGTGGTTAATGTGGTGTATACAACAGGAGACATGGTAGCCAGTGCAACGGTACTGTATATTTACAATGAGAAAACGAAGCAAGGTTTGTATCACTAATCCTTTTCATATGTCTGCATTGTATTTGTATTGGATGGGGGTACGAGAAATTTTTCCGAGATGTCAAGGGGCACAGGCACTGAAAAACGTTAAGAGCCACCGTTCTAGGCATATATGGTTTACGCTGATTCATCTACCTCTAACATGGCTGTTCGCGTCGCTTTGCCAGAGATGACCCTCCTGGCGGGGTCATCGCCCGGGGGTACCTGCCACGTGACAGTAAGGGTGAGGGCTCCCCAACTCCCCTCCCCCACAGGGGAACGTAGAAACATCACTTGGGAACACGCATGCTGGCAGTGAGAGGACCTGACGGCTCTTGGAGAGAAAAAAAAAAAAAAAAAAAAAAAAAAAAAATAAAAAAACGATGAGATGGGAATCCATCGCAAAATTAAGGCCTGTTCTCAGATGGATATCATAACCTTACTATGTCAAAAGTTACAACTTCCGGTCCCTTATATATATATATATATATATATACATATATATATATATAAATAATATATATATATAAATAATATATAAATATATAATATATATATATACATATATATATATAATATATATATGTGCTACTACAGCGTGAGGTTTACCATTTCTATACATTTATTTGAGCGATAAACACATATTTTGTACATATCTAGGAATGACTTACATAGATAATTGGATTTCTAATTACATTCATATTAAAGGAAGAAATGTAGAAATAAACATGTTATCATATATTTCCATACATCTATTATAGCGATACACACTTCGTACATCTTCTAAGACTGACACAAATAGGTTAGGTCAAGTCAGGTCACGTGGACAGGTCACGTTTTTTTATGTATTTGGACAGGACACTTGTTTAATTGGACAGGTGTGGGGAGCGTCTTGGAGGAACGCAGATCACGAGGTAGACCTCAGACTGCACCTGGGTAGGCAACATATGGCGGTAGACCTCACTCTATAGTTACATAATAGTATATATATATATATATATATATGAGAGACTGGGTGGAGGAAGAATAAGCGAAGATGGGCTGGAACTTATATTGCTTATACGTTTCGACCGACTCGGTCTTCTTCAGTAAGCTGTCTACAAACAGTTGGACCACATATATATACATCCGAGGATGTATATATATGTGGTCCAACTGTTTGTAGACAGCTTACTGAAGAAGACCGAGTCGGTCGAAACGTATAAGCAATAAAAGTTCCAGCCCATCTTCGCTTATTCTTCCTCCACCCAGTCTCTCATCTGTCTAAACCATTCATCATATATATATATATATATATATATATATATATACATATATATATATATACATATTCATATATATATACATATACATATTCATATATATATACATAAATATATATATATATATTAATTGCTTTATTTATTTTATTTTATACATTTATATTTACATCTAAATAGATCTACATCCTGGAGGACATGACAAGGAAGTATGATGTAACAAACCACGGTAATACCTAGATACAGATAACCGGTAAGACCAAAACACGTATCCGTATTTACAAACGACAGTCTAATGATGAAATAAACTCCCCATTGCATCAGAATTCTGGAGATACTTGGAAACGACCCCGCCAACCAACCTTCTTTTTTAAGAGTGCCACCTTTCTCGAACTGCGTAGTTGGCAGAGCGGATTTCCAAATGCGGCCTAGTTGTCTCTCCCCCGAGCGCCGCCTCGAGAGACTCACGCAGACTCCAACGTGATCAAACGACACTAGTGGCGGACCTGATAACCCCAGCAGCAGGACAAGGGGGAAGGCATACTCGGTGTTCATAGATAGAAGAGATGTACTCCGCCTCCTTAGGCCACTGGGTTTTGTTCCATTTGGATGGTTCTTAAATGGACGTTTCCCATTATGCTTACCAAACCTAACCTAACCTTTATTAATCATAATAAACATAATTTTAAGCATATTTTTTTAAGCATTCAAATGGGAAGATTCCATCCGAGACAACATCGTCACGTTGTCGAACGTCGCCGTCGCTGCCTGTTGTTGGCTATAATAAATTCTCCCTACGAGTCCTTAGACTCGAAAGGTTATGAAGCTATATTAAGCATGGGTGGATGGTAGTCGTAATACAAGGTTCTGGCTACTGCTAGATGATTTTAATAATCTAAGTGAACTTGCTCATAATCTAGTCCTACCCGGTGCCGCAGCATAGTACGACATCGGTATTATACCAAACACCATGAAATAAACCGCCATCGGAAGATTCTCACGAAGTTCGTACACGATCAACATCATTGAAACGGTGTCACTGACTCACTATTGCACTGTGAGCAATGTTTTTGATCGAGCCGGGGCTATTTTATGAAACAATATCGAGAAGTGTTTCCAACAAATGAAAATGCTGGGTTTAGGTTATGGTAAACAGCAACATTCGAGTGTCGACCAAAAGATGTGTCTGGAGTACACGGAAACTGGAACGAATCATATAAACAAACTCGGAAATGCCGGGCTCTCTATATACAAAACAAACACGGGTGGTAGGTATCGCAGAAACACAAATATTTTAACATTGGTCTTTGGTAAATAAGTCAACTTTACATCTACACAGAAATAGTTTGTGAATTCAAGATCTATTGTATTCGTGGAAATGTCAAACAATGGAATGTCTGACTTTCGACTCCTTGTTTTCGTGGGAGAAATCCGAACCATGCGATTCGTTGGGTGTTGTTGGTAGTTGAAGGACAACAATTTAACAAAAAGATAGATACGGGTATGAAGATCACCTCTCAAAATTACAGTATTTCACAAGTTTAATCCCTCTTTTATTTCTGCTCGCTGGAAATTAACTGAATAAATATATGCAAAAATATATACAAATAGGAAAATAAACGAATAGATGAATGAATAGATGAAACAATACAAGCGACGTGAATAATATAAACAAGAAACAGATGGATAGATAATATCAATATTTTAGTAATAGAAATAAGTAAAGAAATAAATACATAAACACAAATAATCAAAACTATCACTAGGGAAAAGTCGGTGATACTATAGCGTGAGGTCTACCGCCATATGTCGCCTACCCAGGTGAGGTCTACCGCGTGGCCTGCGTTCCTTCGGGACGCTCCCCTAACCTGTCCATCAAACATGTGTCCTGCCCAAATACATAAAAAACGTGACCTGTCCACGTGACCTGACCTAACCTAACCTATTTGTGTCATTCTTAGAAGATGTACGAAGTGTGTATCGCTAGAATAAATGTATGGAAATATATGATAACATGTTTATTTCTACATTTCTTCCTTTAATATGAATGTAATTAGAAATCCAATTATCTAAGTCATTCCTAGGATATGTACAAAATGTGTGTTTATCGCTAAAATAAATGTATGGAAATGGTAGATCTCACACTATAGTAATAACGGGAAGTAGACCTCACGCTTTCGTAGCACCCACCCTTTTGTTCTTCTGCAAAATTAATCAAGTATTAACAGATAGCAAGTCTAACAGTACGCCTCCATATTGCACAAATCACATAAAACAAACCATAGTGGAAAAAATATTAATCCTTCTGTGCCTGGTGCTTTATCTCCTTATTCTGGCTGCCGCTTAGCGATTATGTTGGTCCATAATAGGAACAGAAGGATGAATTCCTCTATGCTTTCCGTCCGGAATGCGGTCGTGGCAATTAGTAAACAAAGACGAATAAAAACTGTCGTGTTGTTATTCGGCAACAATGAATAAAACAAAACCCATTTACTTTTCTTACTGGTGTTTTTTTTTTCCATTACCAGTGTAAATTGTATTTACTAACAATATATGTTGGCAAAGCAACTAAGAACTTGATTTCTCAGCTGTACTTTGTAACTAATTTGAAAAAAAAAAATCACTTGTTCGTTTCTTTCCTGGTTTCATTTTCCTTTTATTCTTTTAGGTATTTGTGCTCTGAATTATTCTTACACTTTTCCTGATTTCTATTTCTAAATATTTCTGACAAACGTGCGTGTATTCTAAGCACGCACACGAATGATATTACACTCCTCTTGTAGCGTTACATGAGTGTGAAAATTAAAGGAAACCTTTACGTCATAATTCTGACCGGAACCTTGAGTTGATCCTTGTGCACTTTGATATTGTATCAGTATAACCAAACACATAGTCATATGTATATGTAACGTATACATATACATACAAGGAAATGAATGTTCTAACACATTGGTAAGATAGACTGAATATCCCACCATCGGAGAAAAGGAGAATGTTTTGAATATACCTGTATGTATATTGCGACCACTATCTGCGATCCTCTTCAGCGTGGTTTTACATATATATGTATATTTCGATTTTTTCTTTTTTACTTTAAAATGGATACTTACTCATTCATTTAGTTATTCACCCATTTATCTATTCATCTGATTTTATTTTTTACACTTGAAACATAGTGCAGTCTTTGAGAGCACCGCGGACCTAACTTGTGACACAACCACGGGTAATTAATGATCTGGAATGGTGAATGATTAAACCTGCACGTCAAAGGTATTTACGTCATCTGCACGAATACTTTAAGATGAAACCGGTGGTCTACCTATATACAAACGCGCGCGCGCGCACACACACACACACACACACACACACACACACACACACACACACACACACACACACACACACACACACACACACACACACACACACACACACACACACACACACACACACAGAATATCGAGAGATTATAAAATTGGTGAAGAGGAGGTTAAAAAATAAACTCGGAAAAAGACCTTGGAGTGATGATCAGCAAAGACATGACACCGGACAAACATATTAATAAAATAGTCGGAGAAACCTACAATTTATTAAGGTCAATAAAAGTGGCATTTGTCTATTTGGATGAGGAAATTGTATGAAAAAAACCCTCCACTAATAAGACCAAAACTGAAGTACGCAGTAACACTATGGACACCCAGTACCAAAAAGAAATGAGAAGATGTATAAGAGAAAGTTAGAAAGGAAGCGAGTTTTAGTCGAAGAAAAAATACGTGTAGATGCTTGTGCGTGGGGCGTGGCTATGTTCGTGAGAGAACACGTTCCTGATGCCCCAGTCCGAAGCGTAGTCAGGAGAGTGGATCCAATGGTGGATCCAAGGCTGGCGGGTGTTGTTTTATCTTTCTCCTTCCAAGCACAACTCTGAAAGGAGAGAATTACGTGATTTGGGAATTGTGTGTAAATGTCAGAAGTGTAAACCCACTCGCCAGCGTCAGCGAAGAGGCCAGGGCGTGGGTGCGGGCCGGTCGGCAAGAGAGGCTCCCCAATTCCTCTCCCGCGACCGGCCGGCGAAGAGTTAAGGGCTCTGAATCAGAGTTGCATTGTAAGCCTCTGCTAAGCCAGCGAGCAAGTGTGCGTGTATCTCTTTTTTTTTTCCAAAGCACAACTCTGAAAACAGAGAATTACATGACTTGGGAAATGTGTGTATTTGTCTTTGGTGTAAATCCACCTGCCAACGTCAGCGAAGAGGTCGGCCTGTGCCAGACCGGCAACAGCAAAGGAGAAAAGTCTCCTTGCCGACACCGGCCGGCGAAGATTCCTGGGCGCTTGTTGAGTGAACTGGAGTGGAGAGCGACGTCCGACCTCTGCAAGTGCTGTGTATGTGAATAATCTATATCCACCCGCAGTAAAATTAAATGAAAATAACCAGACAGACAGACAGACACTTTATTATAGTATATATATATATATATATATATATGTGTGTGTGTGTGTGTGTGTGTGTGTGTGTGTGTGTGTGTGTGTAGGAAGAGAGAGAGAGAGAGAGAGAGAGAGAGAGAGAGAGAGAGAGAGAGAGAGAGAGAGAGAGAGAGAGAGAGAGAGAGAGAGAGAGAGAGAGGGTAGAGAGAGAAATTGATGATAAAACGCAGGATGGAGAAGATTTTTTTCTAACGTTTCTTTAATAGTCTTCTTCAGAGAGGTGATACTAGCTGTTACCACACCTAGTTTCAACATTACTTCTGAAGAAGATTGTTGAAACGGTAGATAACTCTCTCTCTCTCTCTCTTTCTATATATATACATATACACACAGGGGAGTGATGTATCATTTAAAATCAAGGCCCCATACTTGAAAACACATACCCACAGATGAACTAGAACACAAACTAGGTGATCATCAAAAGAGAATTACAAAATAGAGGAACGTTAAACAAGACACGTTTAATTCCTTTGGTACCGAAAATGGTCACACACATTTGATTAAAATCGCCTGGCGTCAGCTAAGATGTAAGGAGAAATATCCCCTGGTATGCAAGAGGTCAGCCCGGATAGGCTTAATACAGCAGGTGCGTTGCCACGCGCTCGGCCCTGTTAGCAAATATATCGGTGGAGCGAGCAAGCATGGACAAGCCTGTGACATGCTCATATTTGTACTCACTCAGGCTCCTATTCTGGCAAATTTAGCACAGGGGCTGTCTCCTGAGGTGTATAAATAAGTGGCAGGACCACTCTGTCAGGTGTGCAGTCATCCTGCATCCATATGTACGATAGTTTCGGTCAAATGACACAACAATCATGTCATACGTGTTTTCTAGGTCCCTCGTAGATGTGCATACACCTACGAGATGATTACAAATAGTCGAAGACTGGTTTTATAGACGAACATATAATATATTTACGTCAGGGGGAACTGTGGATGTTGCCGAAATTGTCACCTTTCCCCCCTATGTACGTGGATTGCCAAATCAACAATGGTAGTCGTTAGGAATCGAATCCGGGCTCCCGTACGAGGCCAACGACCCAGAGCGACACAGCCTTGGGAATTCCATGAACATGACCTGTTGAGTGAAATACTCGTATCGTGTGCCAGCGTGTATAACAAGTTGTCATGATCTCCGTTTTATAGAATGGACAACAATTCACCAGAACCAGTACAGAGGAAAATAACCAAAATATTGTACATTGGCTTAGAAACTTACCTAACGAAGAGAGGCTTGGGCACTTTAACTTATATTCTCTGGTGATCTAATAGAGGTGTTCAAGTGGACAAAGGCTTTAACAAGGGTGACACAAACAAGGTCATCATATTAAGACAACAGGGAAGGACTCGCAGTAATGGATTTAAATTGGACAAATTTAGATTTAAGAAGGACATAGGAAAGAGTTGGTTTACTAATAGGGTGGTCAACGAATGGAATAGACTTAGTAACCATTTAGTGAGCACTGGAGTTATCGATCGTTTTAAGAAAAGGTTAGATAGATTTATGGATGGGGATGACAGGTAGTAATGGACATGGAACTGCCTAGTGTAGGCCTTATGGTCTCTTGCAGTCTCCGTCATTATCATGTTCTTATGTTCTTACTATCTTGTAATATATTTAGACAAATAAAAACTATCGAATGCTTCTGATGGTGCATTGTCTTGATGATTAAGCTATTAAACCATAAAACCAGCAAATCCAAAGAACTTGAAACGTAGAGGAAGTAATGAGGAGATTATTATAGTATAGCAGTTGAAGATAAAAGTGGTCAGCATGTTTTTTTTGAGTAGAAATTAGTCTCCATTTACGAAGGAATTCTGAGTGAATTGGTCTGTAGGGATCCCACTAAGGTCCCTAAAATATTGACAGCATAAAATAATGAGCTAAAACCCTAAACAGAACCCTCCAGGAAGAGAAAGTATCACCATGTATAGGGGAAAAAATGACAATGTGTTGTTACTTTAATTTGTACAGGAGACAATAATGTTCCTTTAGTTGTTGGATACCTGCAGCTCTTTCAGGCCACTGTTGTGGCTCCAGAGGCTTCTTACAAACTAATTATTCCACCAAAACGAAGACGTCATGTAGTGTAAATTTGTAAAACAATCCAGGCAAAATTATATATGTATACATATTTATTCAATTTCGAAAAGATCTGTAGCCATCAAGTGTTATGATTTGTAGAGATGTTTTTCGTAATCCGAAGTTCTTTTTTTTGCATTGCGTCTCCGACAGCACGACATTTTTATTAAACTTTAAAGAAACGGTTTTCCTAGCTGTACGAGTTGGGACCACTGGCCTAGTTTATAAATAGATTACCCTCTCAGAAAACGTCGCTTGTCTGATGGAACTTTCCTTGCCTTGTCCGTTCCCTTTTAAACACCTCTACAAGATGATTAGATATACACCCCTATTTTTATCATTGTTACTGGCCCAAGAGTCATTACCCTTTCCCCCTGCGGCAGGTCTAGGGCAAAAATAGAATTCATTCTTGACGAGTACCTTCCCCTAACTTCAAATCCCTTCCTCAACCGTAAAGTCACTGTACTGGCTTATCCGGATCTTCTCAGACGTAGTGTCAAAGTCATCGTGGTACATACAATGTATGGACAACCACAAAGTGAAAATATCGCGGAAAGGACGTGACATCACCTCGAAGTCTTGTGGTTTGGTCAATGATCCGAAACATTCGAAGTCGGGGACAGAGCATGCTGGGAAACGATTATATTTATGCCACCACTGGGTAGCTCAGTGACCAATCACGCGGTAATCACATGTGAACATTTCGTAGAGACTGCGGGCTCCTGTGAAGACAAGGGCTACGTGAATCAACTGGACGTGATGGAGTGCATCACAAGTAGGATCTATGAACCGTACAATGTTTACAAACAGGGGGCCAGTAGTGAAGTATGCAAGAGGGAGGCAGGTGGGGATAGGGGAGAGGAACACGGGGAAAGTGTGTGGACATGAGAGGTGTGTGAGTGAGGGGGGACAAGGCAGCAGGAACCAGTTGCTAGGCCGTTCTTGGCGCTGAAGCTCTTGTTACCTTGCCCAAATGCAATGTTTCTCTGCCCCCTCCCTCACTCCCTCCCTGGTCGCCCCCCCCGTCCCCCCACTGACCCCCTTAATGACCTAATGCAAGGCTTCCCCGAAAACTTTTGGCTTCTGCCCCGCCAACCATCCTCGACATTTGGCCTGGTCACTGCAGCAATCTCGTCCTTGTCAGGTCCGCGATTGTTTCTCAAGAACCCTCGGTTAGTTAGCAGTTGTCCACTTACCAACCTCCTCGGAAGTAGCGTCCTCATATATACATTTCTTTTGTCTCCTGCTAGATAATTTAGTCCACGTCAAAGAAAGAACATTCTTTTTCGAAAGAGGACCCACTAGATGATGTTATTTTGCAAAGGGGAACCAATCCCTCATTGCCTAAGAGTAGTACATGATTTCTGAGATTATCCCATTCCACATTCTCGCAGTCACCTCCTTGAATCCTTCTATCTTATTTGATTTTGTTTCAGTTCATATTTGCATTTTATCGTTCTTTTACTTCAAATTGGAATGCTATTCGTTTTCTTTCAAGCGGTTCCTTGTGGGCGCATATTTCTATCCCTTTTTGGCCCTCTGCCACTCTGACATATTCAGATGAAAATGTTATAATGAAATATATATACATACATACATACATATATATATATATATATATGTATATATATATATATATATATATATATATATATATATATATATAATGTGTGTGTGTATAAATACATTAAGCATTGCGTGCCTTCACATAACGTTCCTGTTAGATCCAGTCAGCTTCCCAGACTTCGTGAAAAAAGTTCACTTACTAGAAGACAATTATCTGCGGCGAAGCCGTCATCTCCTCTCTACGTTCTCGGTCGGCCAGGGCAAGTGGCGGGCGCAAAAAAAAAAAAAAAAAAAAAAAAATAAAAAAACAGGCTGACCTCCGCCGGAAGGTCAATCTATTCCTATTCGACCTTCCCCCCCACGAGCTTTCGGAATGTTTGCGGGACATTGTCTATTTTAGCTATCGTAAAGGGCGTTGTAACACCTGAAAGATCGTAGTTCAATACATCATATAAATTATTATGGGATCCATGTTTTAAGAGGCAACTTTATCCCCATTCTACTCCAATCTCATTTTTATTATTATAATTATTATATTGTTATTTTTATTATCATTATCACTATTATTTTTATTGTAATTATAATTATTACAATATTATCATTATCATTATCATCATTATCATATTATTATTATTATTATTATTATCATAATATATCTTTTTTATTACTATTATCATCATCATTATTATTATTATTATTATTTCTTTGATACCACCTTAGTGGCAGAGAGGTTCATGGCGTGACCTCGACTCCTGTTAGAGTCCGGTGAGCTTTCTTCGGATTTCTTGGAAAGACTTGTAATACCTCTAGTTCGGGAAAACAAGGGCTTCAAGGTCTAATAAACAAAAATATCAACGGAGAGAATTCAGCCCGGCGAGGTCATTTGCACATTACAAAGAAAAGAAAAAAACAATGATAAACAAAATAAAATAGATACATAATTAAATTAATAAACAAATAAAATAGAAATAGATAAATAAAAAGGATAGAGAATCTGCGATACAAAGCCTACCCAACACGACAATATTCATACAGACTTTTGATCACAATAATCACTCTGCCTCAAGTGGAAGGAATCTACTACCATTCAGATCCATAGGTGCGACTGAGAAGGCTTGGCGTCTATCCTGAATGCATGCAACTCCAATGTGTATTAATCGTAATGTGATTAAATACACTATAGCGGTAACTGTCAACGTGGAATACTTGGGAGAAAATGTACAATTACTGGAAGCGTTTAGTGGTTAGAGCAAGCTGGCAGCCACCATGAGCTACACGTGAGGTGCGCAGTAGACCGCCAAAAACAGCCGCAGACGCGGGGGAGGGAAAACGACAGTATTATCCTTTCCCTTCCTCTTCATCCCCTCACACGTCCCCCGCTCTTCATTTGAATCCAGCATCCACTCCCAATCTATCGTCATGGTAGTGTCCCAGACTGTAAGTACGTATCACATGGAGAAATAGCCATATATGGTCAAATTTAGAGCTGTTGCTATCATGCGCGAGCCTCGTGCCCTCGACACCTCCAGCCGCTTGGCCGGACCTCAAACTTTGGGAAGGACCGTTGGGCTGGTTGTCTTTTGACATCTCGGTCGGACCCACCTGCCACTTCGCGGGCAGTGACGCCGATGTTGCCAGATCGTAATATTCAACGCGGCCAAAGACAATCCAAGGACATCAGTGTTAAAT
>NC_134792.1:62135028-62140028 GCF_046742065.1 Oratosquilla oratoria | reverse complement strand
ACCAATCTGCCTGCTTGCACGGACGCGCAATCATGGCTCGCCCTGTTAGATGAAAGGTGGTCCTCCGAGATCCCGGAGGCAGACAAAATCGCCGTCACTCAGCAGAAAACTGCCGGTGATGCCGCGATTGCCGCTCGGTTAGCCAAAAGTGGGCATCCTGATGATTGGAACGCGTCGGCTGGCGCTTTAGCTGATCGTTTGGCGGAAGCAACTATGCATCCAGCCGAAACACTCACTTCATTCGCGCTTCGTCTGGCCGACATGGTCTCGGCCTACACGGTGTATCACCCAGAGCGCGATGAGTGGGCTAATTTTACTGCGGTAACCCGCATTAAACGGGCTATGCCCTCTCAATTCGGCACCACCCTCACCTCAGACCAGCAAGCGTCCATTGTTGCCATTCTCCATGCGGCCATTGACTATGCCCATCGGCATCCTTGTTCAGTTAAGACGGTCTACGCAGGCGGTGCCGATTCCCCTATGGCTTTGTACCCAGCCGCACCTGCCGTGACCCACCAATACCCGGCCACAGACGTCTTTTCCCACTCAACTTCACAATCACATAACATTTCCACTGTACACAGAGTCCCAGGCTCTTCCTCTCCTCGCAATCTGCGAGAGTCAGAGACACCCTCTCGCTATTCGCAAGAGGTGGAGGTGCGCCCTCGCCATGAGCGAGAGATCGCAACGCGCCCTCACGAGGAAGCCATGCACTCGACTCACAGACATGGGGGACAAAGGAACACGTGGAAGCGTCCCCGGGGCCGTGGTAATCGCAATAGGTGGCGTCCATACTGCACCCATTGCAAGAAAGCAGGACACGCGACTGATGTGTGTTATTATAGAACACGCGGTCGACCTACCACGTGTTGCAAGTCTTGCGGGGGTGCAGGGCGAATTCGGGAGACTGAGTTTAGTGTCGGTCATGAGGCTCAGAGGGGTCTCGCAGCAAGTGGCTCGTCAAAAAACGGCCAGCGCAGGAGTGTCCACAATCCAAGGTGACGGTTGAACAGCAGTCGGCAGTGACAATTGTTCACGTCGATTTAGTTAGCTCCCGTACGCCGAGTGGAAGCTTAGCCATGGTCGCAGTTACCTTGTTCGAGCCACACGCAAATCGGTCGATTTGTCCTCTCTTGGACACGGGAACGGCGGTGTCTCTTATCCATAAGAGCATTTTGCCTACCACCATGGAAGGCTCCCAGGTCGGTACCACTAGAATCATAGTGGCCGACGGATCGGAGATGCCAAATCTTGGCAAGGTAGATGTTCCTTTTGATCTAGCTGGTTTTTCGTTCCACCATCCTTTCTTTATCATCCCTGCTGAAGGTTTGCCGGCCAAAATTATCTTAGGGTTTGATTTCCTCGCGGCGCACAAAGTGACGTTGACGTTCAGTCCTTTAACATTCCAAGTTAAGGGCAAGGATGTTCCCGTAATCCTTGCGGGGACGGCTCAGCACTCACCGCCATTCATCGCCGTGTGCGAGGAGCGTCATAGTTTCCAGCGGGAAAGTGAAACTCCCACTTTCCCGGTTAAGTCAATCGAACATCAGTGGGTGCCTGGGTTCTCAGGGGGAACCGTAGGATTGATGCTCGAGAGGGCAAACGAGCTCGCTCCCGCAGGTCAGGTTTTCTCGGCGTTGTTTACATGACGCCCATATGCCGAAGGCGCCAACCTGCTCGGCCAGGGAGTAGTAGAGCTGATCAGGATGGAAGATGGCAAGGCATGGTGTAAAGTTCCATTCCTGAACTTGGGCCCGGACACCCATGAGGTTCGTAAGGACCAGGTGGTCGGGGACATTTCCCTCTTAGGGGAGATTGCGCTAATAGACGGTGGAACTAACGTCTCGGTGGGAATGGTCCAGGCGTCTAACGTAGTGGATGGCTCTCGCGTACACAAGTTACGTGTGGAAGTAGGGAAAATTTTCCCTAATAGGCATGGCAGGGAAAGTATGGCTCTGACCTCTTTAGTGGTCAAATATGCCGATGTTTTTGCCTTACCGGGGGATCCACTTACCGTGACGCCTCACTTCCTACACGAGATTCGGACATTTGGACCGCCAGTCTACCGCAAATCTTATCCCTTCCCTGAGAAGTATAGAGGTGAGATTAGAGACCTCATTGGGGATATGCTCAGTAAGGGGATCATTCGCCCATCTCGTTCTCCTTACAATGCTCCTATTGTTCCGGTTGTGAAGAAGGACAAAACCCTTCGTCTTTGTCTTGATTTTCGTGCTCTAAATAGACATGTGGTTGATGATAGGTTCCCCATTCCCCACATTGATTCGATGCTGCGCAGTCTCGGCTCCAGCGTCATTTTCTCTCTGCTTGACTTAAAGCAGGGTTATCTCCAGATCCCATTGATGGAGAGCAGCTGCGAGAAAACGGCATTCTCGACTCTCGAAGGGCATTACGAGTTCATGTCTCTGCCCTTCGGGTTAAAGGACGCTCCATCCTGTTTTCAAAGGGTGATGAACCAGGTATTAACGGGGCTGTTAGGGGTCAGTGCGATGGTGTACATGGACGATATAATTGTTCTGGGTACGTCCTGGGTCGACCACCTCAAGAATCTTGAGGATGTCCTTAGGAGGTTGCAGGAGGCAAACCTCTCATTGAAGCTGGAGAAATGTCATTTCTTCCAGAAGGAGGTCGCTTACCTAGGCCATGTAATATCCCAGGAAGGGATAAAGCCCCAGCCAGAGAAAGTCCAAGCCATCAAAGCTTTCCCCCGGCCAACGCGTCGGAAAGAGTTGCTTTCCTTTTTGGGATTGGCGGGATATTACCGCAAATTTATCCCGCACTTCGCGGCCATTTCGTTGCCCCTAATAGATATGACAAAGGGTGACGTCGCAGGGAAGCACAACAATCGTGTGCTTGGTGCGTGGACACCTCCTCAGTTGCATGCGTTTGAGTCCCTCAAGCATCATTTGTCATCAACGGTGGTCCTTCCATACCCCAACTTTTCCAAACCGTTCTTACTCACCACCGATGCTAGTGCCTCGGCTATCGGGGGCGTGCTTCAGCAAGAGGGCGAAGGAGGTGCGAGACGTCCACTCTCGTACTTCAGTCGCACGCTGAACACGCATGAGAGACGGTACAGCACCGTGGAGAGAGAAGCGTTAGCGGCAGTGTACGGTCTCACGGTTAACCGCCCACTAATCATGGGCTATCCTGTCCGGTTGATGAGTGATCACAGGCCATTGGTCTGGCTCTTCACTGTTAAGGGCACAAACACTCGGATCCTCCGGTGGCAGATGGCCATCGCCGACTTCGACATCCAGGTTGAGTACATACCTGGGAGACTCAACATTGTTGCGGACGCACTCTCTCGGATACGGGGGGCTGACCACCCTATAGATGACTTCATAGTTTCGGCCGTAACCACGGGTGGCCGAGGGAACTCATGCACAAATACTGATGAGGATACCATCACCTGGAACCAGGTTGAGATCCGAAAGGATCAGGATACACACCCTGATTGGGGTCGAGTAAAACAGTACCTCAAAGGAGTGACGTCAGAAGTGCCAAAGATCCCGCGCCTAAGAGTGCCAATCGGGGAGTTCCGACTCCTCCCCGACGGACTCCTATATCATGCGCGTAGGAATGCATACCAGTTGGAAGAGCTTCGCCTGGTATGCCCTGATGGAGCAAAGGCGGCAGCGTTACGTATCGCCCATTGCCTTCCGATGGCCGGCCATGGCGGAATCCAAGTTACTCTGGAACGCCTACAGAAGTTTGCATTCTGGCCTAAGATGTCGGAGGATGTGAAGGATTTTATAAAAAAAAAAATGCAAAATCTGCATTACTTGCAAACCTTCCTATGACCTCCTAGCTCCACTTAGACAGTTTCCTGACGTGAAAGCTCCATTGGTCCACTAACCACCACGCTAACTGGTGCGAAGTACATCCTGACCGTAGTCGATGTACTAACCCGCTTCCTGGTCGCTGTACCTATTAATTCAAAGGAAGCGAGGACAGTAGCCCGTGCCTTTCTACAACACGTCCTGGCCATACATGGCGCTCCAAGGCAGGTAATCTCAGATGGCGGTGGTGAATTCATGAACGAGACGTTCAAAGAGGTGATGGCGATGGCAAACATCAGCCACCACAAAATCACCCCTATGCATCCCTCGAGTAATGGCATAGTGGAAAGGGTAAATGGTACAATTATAAAGATATTACGGTCCCTAGTACAGGATAATCAAACCGGCTGGGACCAGATGCTTCCTCTGGCGGTGTTGGCGTACAATTCCGCGTACCATAGAGTCCTCAGAGATTCCCCTCATTTCCTCCTTTTTCACAGAGACCCCGTCCTACCTATAACTGAGTTCACCAGGCCAAGTGCCCCTTGGTACAACGCCGAAAACCTTGCAGCCGAATCAATGGCGTTAGCGAATGCATGTTTCGATAGATGCCAAAAGTTCATAGAGGCTGCCACTATTGACAGGCACACGAAACGGCCCAGGGCTAGAGTAAAGCAGCTCGCCCTTGGTGATAGAGTGTACGTAACCACAAAACCTAGACAGGGGGTGTCAAAGAAACTGCAGCCATTATACCAAGGCCCCTATAGAGTAATCAGAAGGGTGAGCGATGTCATTTATGCCATCAAGCATATCAAGTCGGGACGTGAGTTCTGTGTCCACACGGACCGGATCAAACTCGAGGGCAATCTCTCTGTGTGTGAGAATAAAAACGTACGAAGAGCTTTCCCCACACATGAGCAAGAGGTTACAGACCTACTCCAGAGTAGCGAGTCTGACCCCTCCGAGTAATCACTCGTGAGAAGGATTCCAACCTACCATCATGGTAGAGACTTTCTCTTCACACCTGCCGTCATTTGGCAGCGATCAGGTGCATATTTTTCCCCTCGTTCTGAAATATTTCATGTAAATAATGTTTGTTGTATATACATATTTCTTAGGAGTGTGATCCACTCGTAACCCCCCCCCCCTCTTCTGTGCAAAGTTTCTGCCGCTGCTCATTTTTACAGCTCTGCAAAGCAT
>NC_134792.1:62127528-62130028 GCF_046742065.1 Oratosquilla oratoria | reverse complement strand
AAAAGAAAGCGGCCAACCAGAAGAGAGAGAGAAAAAGGAGGGCGGCCGAGGGGTAGATAGAAATGCCGGGCTGCTAGAGCATACGAGAAAAAAAAAAAAAAAAAAAGACCGGCTGCCCCCCCAACAGAAAATAATAATAATAAAAAAAGGCCGTCTAGGAAAAAAAGAAAGAAAAAGAAAAGAAAAGAAAAAAAAAGTCATCTAGAAAATAAAACATGACTGGCTGAGGTCCTCAGAAGTGAAACAAAGCAGCAGTCTACATGGGAAATCATAGAAGCCGGATGGCTGGGGACCTCACAAGTGGAGCGAGGCTGGCCGAAAAAAAAGGAGAAGCATATCAGTAGAAGCCGACTGGCTGAGGTCTTCAGAAGTGAAGTGAGAACAGCCTGCAGAAGACCTCAGCGAATCAGTAGAAACAGGTTGCCTGAGGACTTTACAAATGAAGTGAGGCCAGCCGGCAGAAGAACACACTGCAATGAATAAAAGCTGCCTGATTGAAGACCCGACAAGAAAAGCGAGGCCGAAGTCGTCACCTTTGCCTTACGGGCTTGGGCAGCCGGAGGAAGTAAAACAGGCAACAGCTAGGATCAAGAGAAAATCGACAGACCTTCCGATTCATAACGAGTCGAAAAAAAAAAAAGGAAATGAAAAGTAAGGATGGAAAAAGAAAAGAAGTCAGCAGGTCAGATGAAGACCTTACAAAAGGAGTGAGGTCGGTCGACAGACAACCACACGGGAATCAGTAAAAGCAAGCAGGCTGAGGACCTCAAAGTGGAGTGAGGCCAGCCGACAAAAGAAAAGATACATAAACAATCTCGAACATTATTCCTGGTGTGGTGAGTACGATACGGACTCTTCTTCGGCGGCCTCTGATGACGGACAGAAGAACCCACGAATGGGAGACTGAGAAAAAAAGAAAAAAAAAAGAAAAAAGAAAAAATGAAAGAAAAACTTATTCAGAAAAAAGAGATAACAGAAGAAAGAGAAGCCGGCCTCCCAGAAAGGAGAGGGAGAGACACAGAGAGAAAATGGGCAGAAGACAGAGAGAGAGAATGACCAGCAGTATCTAAGGACATCACAAGTAAATCAAGACCGGCAAGCAGTAGACCACATGGGAATTAGTAGAAGCCGCCTGGCTGAGGACCTCACAAGTAGAGCGAGACCGGCCGGCAGAAGAACATAAGAGAATAAATAAAAGCTGGCTGGTTGAAGACCTCACATGTGGAGCGAGGACGGCTGGCAGAAGAACACAGGACCTGACAAAAGCGAGGCCGGCCGGCTGAAGACCAAATCAGATTAAATAAAAAACGGCTGGTTGAGGATCTCACAAGAAAAGCGAGGCCGGCCGCTAAAAAATCACCCGGCTGATTGAGAAACTCACAAGGGAACCTAGGCCCAAGAACCGATAGATGATCATCCCAGAAAGGCAATCATGGTGTGCATGGATGTGGAGAAGGCATTTGACACTGGCACGAAGGTTTTAAGCCTTAACTGTACCACTTCTTCAATTTTACCCTGTCGTTCACGCGGTTGCTCTGTAACCACCTGGACAGCAGATCAATCAAAATAAAGTGGCTGGGCCGTCTGTCCCAACCCTTTGTACCTGAGGCGGGAGTACCGCAGGGTTCTGTCCTCGGCCCAATTCTCCATAACATGTACACCAATGACATCCCAGAACTGCTCTATCCTCGTAACCAGGCATCTCTCATATGTGGACAACACCAACCCCCTCGGCAGACACAAAACACTACATGGAACAATACACATCATGTAAACTGCATTAGACAGGGCATAAGCATGGGAACAACAGTGGCGCACTAAGACGAATGTATCAAAGTGCAAAGTCATACACTTCCACTGCAAGACGAATAACAAAGCAAGCGTCGAAACACTTCTCACAATAAACAACCTACACATTCCAGCTAAAGGCCAGGCAACAGTGTTGGGAGCATGCTGGGCCCTAGTCTGCCCTGGGGACCACACTTCCGCATTCAGAGAGCAAAAGCTAAAGCTACGCTGGGGAAGCTCAAGCGTTCCTCAACTCTGTCTATGGTCGTCAAACGTCGTCTGTACTCAACAATAGTCAGACCGATACTGTGCCAGTCTCCTGGATCAAGCCAGATGACATGAGCTACAAACAATTACTCCCATCAGAGCCTTCAGAACGTCGCTCTCCGATTCATCACGGACACGAATTGGAACGACTTCAGAATCTCTGAATCACTACACCAAGTGGCCAACATTCGTCCATTATACCAACATAAACACACATTGAATACAAAGTACCTCGAAAGACTTCACACCAAACATGAACATATGCCACATCACACCAAGGCCACAGTCTACAGATTTCTTGTCATCTGTTCCCTTCACCGTTGTATACTGTGACCAGCGGACGTTAACGTATCCTTTTAGCAGTTTAGTCTCATCGCGACTAGACGTGCCGCAATGTACTGGGTCCTGTCTGACTGAGTACAACGGACATGAGGAAAGGTAGCAG
>NC_134792.1:62077528-62122528 GCF_046742065.1 Oratosquilla oratoria | reverse complement strand
AACAAGCTATATAAATCGTTAGTTCGTCCACATTTGGAATATGCTGTTTCTGTATGGTCACCGAATCTCATTAAAGACATTGACAGACTGGAAAAAGTACAACGACGAGCCACAAAACTGATTCCAAATATCAAAAATAAATCATACGAAAATCGACTAAAACACATGAATCTGTTTTCCCTAAAAAAGCGTAGACTCAGAGGTGACTTGATACAGGTCTTTAAGATTTTAAAGGGAATTGACAACATCTAAAGTGACAAAATTTTCACATTGAATGAGAATCAGACAAGAAACAATGGTCTCAAACTATCCGGAAATAGATTCAATTTGGAAGTAGGTAGAAACAACTTTGCCAACCGTGTAGTAAATGAATGGAATAAACTTCCTGCACAGGTAGTGCAATGTAGTTCAGTTCGAAGCTTTAAGAATCAGTTAGATAAATACCTAAGTAAGATGCTGTAATGATTATAATTTATCTTATATTATTTGCTTTTGTTTTGTTATCATTTGTCTGTCTGATTTTCATTTATTATTAGTTATATGTCAATTTATTATTATTTACTATTTACCTGTTTGTTTATTATTTAACTATACCTATGCATTTATTTATGTATTTTATTTGTTATTTACATTATTATAGTTTTTATTTATTGTTTTATTATTAATATGATTTCTTTTTCGCATCCGACCTAGATATTGTAACGTAATATTAGATATTACGTCATATGTGTAATTATGTTATAGAATTGTGTTCCTTTGTATTACATAACTATGTTCATATTTCTTGTCTATGTATGTATTGTAACAATGTTAAGCAGTAACGCCCGTCCACTATATGTAATCTTGCCTACGTGCGGAGAAAGGTGCGCACTCTTGTAGAACAAACAGACAAGCGAAATCCTGAATAGTTCGGAGCGCACAGATTTGACAGTTACTAAATAAGTAGATTGTTCAAGCGAGTCGAGGGTCCTAAAACTACCCATGTTGACGTGTGTTAACTTACCCTCCTCCCCCCCTCCCGCACACTTCACCGGAAGTATCCCGCTTCCGGTCCAATGGTATATAAGCGGTGGAAATCGCTCACTCCTTGTCATTTTCTCGCATATCGATCTCTTGATAAAAACTAGAAGTTTAGACTCATGAGACGATTGGTGTGAAGTGATCACCCTTTTTGCCTACATTACGTGTCTGATATACATTGCATTACTTTATACTTATATTTGTACTTATTACTTATTTTGATGCATGTTCCTGATCTCTTTGTACTTAGATAGTACCATATTGTATACGTATCTTGTGTTTCTTATTTGAACGATAATTTCCATATTCTTATAATCATGTAACGGTCCCATTGACCCTACTGCCCATTCTCTTTTGTGTTGATTGCCTGTTATTAATAATTTCGTTTACTAGTTTTATCGCTAGTTTAATATTCCTTTCCTGGAATCTTCTTTGTTACCTTTACTTCTAGTCTTACGAATTATCTAGGCCCTGACCAGATAGTTCAGTCCTACAGTGGCTTCTAGAAGTGAGCTGGTTCTTAAGCACTTATCCGTTATACGTAACGTCTCTTCACTAACCAGCCCGTCCCGTAACAAAGTGGCGACCCTGCCAGGATATTTTATCAGGTATTAAACACATTCTTTTAGAGATGGATGATATAATTCAAGAATTCGTTCAAAATCCCAAGGTAAGTTTCTTAAAGAAACAAACTAAAGACACTTTGATAGAAATAGGCAAGCACTTTGGAGTAGACATTGATACAAGTTTGCGAAAGAAAAAATTACTTCAGGAACTCGTTGAAAATCTGATCGAAGATGAGATCTTCTCTCCAGAAGAGATTACAGCTATACAAATTCCTTCAAATAGGTTAGAAATAGAGGCACGACTAACCGAACTTAAGATTAAGGAGATTGAATTAAAGGTCAGGAGAGTAGAAATTGAGGAGGAAGCTAAACTGAAACAAATGCAAATTGAGGCAGAATTTAAAGCTAAAGAGGAGGAAACTAAACTGAAACAAATGCAAATTGAGGCAGAATTTAAAGCTAGAGAAGAGGAAGCTAAAGTGAAACAAGTAGCTAAAGAGGAGGAAACTAAACTGAAACAAATGCAAATTGAGGCAGAATTTAAAGCTAGAGAAGAGGAAGCTAAAGTGAAACAAATAGAAAGAGAGAACGAAACTAAAGTCAAATTGGCAGAGTTAGAATTAAAGAAGGCAGAAGTAGAAGCTAGGATTGTTGATAGACAACCCGTAGTTCAGGAAGGTCATATAGATATTTCCAAGTATGTAAAACTTTTACCCAAATTTTCAGAAGGAGAGCCAGAAATTTTCTTTCTTCAGTGGGAAAAATTGGCACGACAGTTACAAATCCCTAAAGAAAATTGGCCATTAATCATTCAAACACAATTTAAGGGTAAGGCTCAGCAAATTTATACTTCTCTTTCAGAAGCAGAAAGCGAGTATGATAATATGAAAGCTTGTATTTTAAAAGCTTATGAACTAATACCAGAGGCCTATAGACAGAAATTCCGTAATTATAGGAAAACACCTCAGTTAACATACGTAGAATATGCGGCTCAACAAGAGAGGTTATTCAATAGGTGGTGTTTGGCTAGTGAAACGGACACCTTAGATAGACTTAAACAGTTGATTTTATTGGAGCAGTTTAAGAATACCTTAGAGACAGATCTTGGATTTTTATAGATGATCATGTTCCCGAAACTTTAACTAAAGCTGCTGTATTGGCTGATGAGTTCACACTAAATCATAAACCTAAGTCAAGACAAATGGAATCCCAAAAGTCAAAGTCATATATTCCAGATTCAACAAAATACTCTGATCCTTGGTCCCCAAAGAAACACTTTGAAAATCAGTCTAGCCCATCACATTTCAGTTACAGGTCTGATTTCAATCAATATCCTCCAAACCAACCTTGGCAAAGAATGGAAAGGTTTAAGACTAATCCCCCTGTAACTTGTTCATATTGTAAACAGGTTGGCCATCACATTTCTAATTGCAGAAAGAGACTGACACCCTCATTCTCCAATAAGACACCAACTCTTGTAAGTAATATAAAATCAGATGATTCAAAATCCTCTATTCAGGATACACTACCAAAGAAGCCGGTATTGTCAAGTAATGTAGAACCCCCCTCATCAGATCATGATCCTTGTTTCAAACCATTTGTATCTTCAGGAACTATATCTCATAGTAGTAGTTCACAACAATATCCTATTTCCATACTCCGAGACACAGGAGCAAAGCAAAGTCTGATTTTAAATTCTGTCTTGCAGAATCTGGGTGAGTCATATACAGGTTATGATATATTGATAGAAGGAGTTGGAGGAATTGTAAAATGTCCATTACATAATGTTTTCTTGCGGTCTGATTTAACAACCGGAATGGTTAAAGTAGCAGTAGTAGACTCTCTTCCCATAGTAGGAATATCCTTATTGTTGGCCAATGACATCGCTGGAAGCAAAGTCATTTCTCCTTTAATAACAAATAACCCTAAGACCTCAGTAGAACCTTCAGATAACTTACAGTTGTTTCCCGCTTGTGCTGTAACCAGATCTCGGTACAAGAAATCTGAAGAGGAGACCTATAATTTAGAATCCCTATTCTCCCAAACTGACCCATCTTCTTCTTCACCAGTTTCTCTATCTAGAGCAGAATTAATCAAAGAACAGAAGTCAGATCCTTCTCTTAAAAATTTGTACGAGATTGTTTCATCTCCAGAAGAAGTTGAAAATATGTCACGAGGTTTCTATATAGAAAACGGAGTCCTAATGCGAAAATGGAGAGCATCCACCGCAACCGCTGACCAGCCATGGCAAGTAAGGAATCAAATAGTCCTCCCTCTTGGTTTCAGGAATAATGTTCTAAGATTGGCTCATGATACTCCCTTAGCAGGTCACTTAGGGGTAAGAAAGACCTTGTTCAACATAACCCAACATTTCCATTGGCCCACGGTTGTCAAAGATGTTGCCCAATATTGTAAAACATGTCATACATGTCAACTTGTAGGTAAGCCCAACCAGAAAATTGTAGAAGCTCCACTCCATCCCATTCCTGTAATGGAAGAGCCATTTAAAAAAGTTCTTATTGACTGTGTAGGACCTTTACCTCCTTCAAGTAAAGGAAATCAGTACATTCTCACAATCATGTGTATGAGCACTCGTTTTCCAGAAGCAATTCCTTTGAAAAATATTAAAGCTCAAAACATAATCAGAGAAATGTTGAAATATTTCACTATGGTAGGATTCCCCAAGAACATTCAAAGTGATCAAGGAAGTAATTTTCTTTCCAACAAGTTTAGAGAAAATCTTGTAACACTAGGTATAAATCATGTAACTTCCTCCGCCTATCATCCTCAATCACAAGGTGCTCTAGAGCGCTTTCACCAAACGCTCAAGACAATGTTAAGAATATTCTGTGCTGAGAACACTCGAAATTGGGAAGACGGACTCCCCTTTTTGTTGTTCGCCACCCGAACAACAATTCAAGAAAGCCTTGGATTCAGCCCGTCAGAATTAGTCTTCGGTCATGAAGTCCGTGGCCCCCTAAAGATACTTCATGAACAATGGATGAAAGAAGAACCACCAGTTCCTTCTTTGAAATACGTGTCCCAGGTCACCGAGAAGTTGTTAGAAGCTTGGAAGTTGGCAAGAGAGAACTTGACGAATGCTCAACGAGTAATGAAAGGTCGGTATGATAAAAATTCTAAACTTAAAACTTTCTCTCCAGGAGATCAAGTGTTACTTTATCTTCCCATACCAGGAGATCCATTGCAGGCTAAATACAAAGGACCCTATGAAGTCTTGTCCAGAGCCAGTGATCTCAACTACATAATCAAAACTCCAGACAGAAGAAAGAGTTCACGTCTCTGTCACATAAATACCTTAAAACCTTATCATTCCAGAGATCCAATTCCAGCTTGCAGCTCTACCACAATAGAATCGGAAGAGCCTCCTGATAACCTGCCTAATCCTCCTGAGATTCCCTTGGAAAACTCTCAGATACTACAAAATCTTCAGATAAAAGTAGGACACTTATCTGAGAAACAAGATGTAGCAGAACCATCGACTGACCTGTTGAGAAAAGACCACGACTTCGTGTGGACACCTACCTGTGAGGCGGCCTTCAAAAACCTGAAGTCCCTTCTCACTAACGCACCAGTTCTAAGGGCACCCGATTTCCAACGACCCTTTCTTCTGTAAGTCGACGCCAGCGACACCGGTATCGGTGCCGCCCTCTTGCAAGAACACAATGAAGTTCTTCACGCTATCGCCTACTACAGCAAGAAGCTGTCCCCCGCGCAGAAGAACTACTCAACAATTGAGAAGGAGACGCTCGCTTTGGTCCAGGCCCTTATCCACTTCGAAGTCTACCTGGGTTCCTCAACTACCATTCAAGTATATTCGGATCACAACCCCTTAAAGTTCCTACAGACTATGAAAAACAAGAATCCGAGACTTACACGTTGGAGTTTATTTCTCCAACCCTTTAATCTAACAATTCATCACATAAAAGGCGTCTTTAATGTTTTAGCCGACGTCCTTTCTAGAACATAGCTTTTCAACAGAAAGTGAAAAGCTTTCCCAAACGGTGGAGGTGTAACGTAATATTAGATATTACGTCATATGTGTAATTATGTTATAGAATTGTGTTCCTTTGTATTACATAACTATGTTCATATTTCTTGTCTATGTATGTATTGTAACAATGTTAAGCAGTAACGCCCGTCCACTATATGTAATCTTGCCTACGTGCGGAGAAAGGTGCGCACTCTTGTAGAACAAACAGACAAGCGAAATCCTGAATAGTTCGGAGCGCACAGATTTGACAGTTACTAAATAAGTAGATTGTTCAAGCGAGTCGAGGGTCCTAAAACTACCCATGTTGACGTGTGTTAACTTACCCTCCTCCCCCCCTCCCGCACACTTCACCGGAAGTATCCCGCTTCCGGTCCAATGGTATATAAGCGGTGGAAATCGCTCACTCCTTGTCATTTTCTCGCATATCGATCTCTTGATAAAAACTAGAAGTTTAGACTCATGAGACGATTGGTGTGAAGTGATCACCCTTTTTGCCTACATTACGTGTCTGATATACATTGCATTACTTTATACTTATATTTGTACTTATTACTTATTTTGATGCATGTTCCTGATCTCTTTGTACTTAGATAGTACCATATTGTATACGTATCTTGTGTTTCTTATTTGAACGATAATTTCCATATTCTTATAATCATGTAACGGTCCCATTGACCCTACTGCCCATTCTCTTTTGTGTTGATTGCCTGTTTATAATAATTTCGTTTACTAGTTTTATCGCTAGTTTAATATTCCTTTCCTGGAATCTTCTTTGTTACCTTTACTTCTAGTCTTACGAATTATCTAGGCCCTGACCAGATAGTTCAGTCCTACAGTGGCTTCTAGAAGTGAGCTGGTTCTTAAGCACTTATCCGTTATACGTAACGTCTCTTCACTAACCAGCCCGTCCCGTAACAGTATGGATCAAAAGGTCTCCTGTCGGCATGCTCCGCCTTTGTAATCCTTTGTGTGTGTGTGTGTGTGTGTGTGTGTGTGTGTGTGTGTGTGTGTGTGTGTGTGTGTGTGTTTTTGTGTGTGTGTGTGTGTCTGTGTGTGTGTGTGTGTGTGTGTGTGTGTGTGTGTGTGTGTGTTTGTGTGTGTTTGTGTGTGTGTGTGTGTGTGTATGTGTGTGTGTTTATTTATCTAGTTCTATTTTATGGGAAGAGAGCTATGCTCGTAGTGACCAGTCTTTCAGCATCAAGTTTGTTCTTAAATTCTTGTATAGTTTTTGCACACACTGTTTCCTCATCCAATTTATTCCAGGTATCCAACACTCTGTGTGGAAAACTATTTTTTTCATATCTCTTCTATAACTATCCTTTTTATTTTTTTTTCATGTCCTCTTGTTTTTCTTTTATCCCATTTTAGTAAGTCATCTCTATCAAGGACTTCCACCCCTTTCATAATTCTGTAGATGGTCAGTAGATATCCTCTTTCTCTTCTTTGTTCTAGGGTTGGTAGTTCGAGTTTGGACAATCTTTGTTAGTATGTCAATTGGGAGAGTGTTGGTGCCATCTTTGTCGTTGCTCTTTGAATTCTTTTTATTTTCTTTATATTATTTTTAGTACTGGTTGTTACTACAGCCTAATATAATTGTTTAAGAAAAGGTCAATATCAAGAACAACAAAACTGAGACTGCACAACTCAATAGTGAGACCAGTCATATTGTACAGCTGCGAAACATGGGGCCTTACGAAAGCTATGGAGAAGTTTGAAGTCCTTGAATGTAAGATTTTACGGAGAATTTTAGGACCCGTGTATGACAGCCAAAGGCAAGAATGTAGTATAAGACATAACTAGGATATTCGGGAACAAACAAAACAACCCCATATTAAAAATGTAATAAGATTAAAAATATTGAAATGGGCAGGACATGTTACAAGGATGCAAGAAGATAGATGGCCAAAGAAAATGCTCAATAGTGGAGTGCGTGGAAGACGACCACTTGGACGACCTAGAAAAGACTGTTTGGTAATAGTGGGCCATTGTGATTCCTAATAACCTTTTCATCTCTAATGTAACTATAGAATTCTATCGGATTCTCTTTGGATTTATCAGCGATATTCATTTCGTATTGTCGTTTTCGTTTTTTTATTGCCTTTTTTAAATCTCTCTGTATTATTACATAACTTTGATAGTCATTTGATGCACACGAGCACTTGTATTTCTTATAAGCCTGTCTCTTTTTAGCAATACCTTTTTCAGTTCCTTTGTCGAGCCATTTTGGGCGAGCCTGGTTTTGGAGGTGTCTGTCCTTAAACGGGATGTAAGTATGAATCATCTTAGTGAGCGTATTTTGAAATATTTCCCACATCTGATCTACAGGTCTTTCGCTTAATTTTGCCTCCCAATCTGTAAGCTGAAGCTCCTGACGTAGTCCTATGAACTGAGCTTTACTAAAATCGGGTATTTTAGATACACAAGTATCTATTCTAATTTTTTTTTAGCAGTTTGAATCTAACTAAGTTGTGATCGCTATTTGCAATAGTTTCACCAACTTCTACATCGGTTATCATGCTTTCACGGCTAGTGATCAATAGATCGAGTAAGTTTCCATGTCTTGTGGGCTCTTTTACATGCTGAACTAAGTAATTGTCACCGAGAAAATCTATCAAGCGACTACCTATATGGCCATGTTCAAGGGTCATCCAATCAATGTCAGTAAAATTTAAATCACCCATTATCAATAAGTCCCGGTTGCAGAAACTAGACAGTTCTTGAAACAACAGTTTGTCGTCTGCTAATGATAATGTTTTTGGCCTATATATTACACCTACATTCATTTTTTGTCCATTTGTTTGGGTTAATTCTACCCACAAACTATCATATGCATCCTGTTTCACTTTCTCTAAAACACAAACATGGACATTGCTTTTAACGTACAACAGAACACCCCCACCTTTCTTGTGGTTTCTATCCTGATGAAAGTGTTTAAATCCCGCAATATTAAATTCAGCTTCAAACTCTTTACCATTTAACCATGTCTCGGTTATTCCTATCATATCGAGATTTTTGCTTTTGACATACGCCTGTATTTCTTGGAATCTATTCCTAATACTACGAGCATTAAAGTACATGGTATTAAGAAACTCGTGATTATTTCTTTTTGACACGTTTTGTATTTCAACATCATGCCTTACATTATAATTTTGTTCTTTATTGACACCTTGCTCTATATTGACATTTGGTCCTTCATTGACATTCAATGCCTCATGGACATTTGCCCCATCACGGACATCTGGTCCCTCACGGTCATTCGATCTCTTATGTATACCTTGCCCCCCTACGTCACCGCGTTCCACACCGGCCACCCGTCGTTCACTGACATTCTGTCCGGCATCCCTTCCTAAAATGATATTCTGTCCTCCACTGACATTATATCCTACCGTGATATTTTGTCCTCCACTATCATTACATACCATCGTGATATTTTGTCCTCCACTATCATTATATCCCATCGTGATATTTTGTCCTCCACTATTATTACATCCCATCGTGATATTTTGTCCTTTGACAATATATCCTAATGTAATATTTCGTCCTCTACCGATATTATATCCTCAAATGATATTTTGTCTTACACTGACATATTGCTCTACATCATTGCTATACCCTACTCTGTTTTCCCCAATGCACTCTATTTCCCCTTCCCTTTGAGTTTCTACCTCAAAAAAGGAACTAGTTCATAACAAAAAATCCTGCAATGAGGTTTGTAAGAACATCTTTGCCTCTGCGAGTAAGGTGGATCCCATCAGAAGCATAAAGGTCATGACGCCTGGAAAAGAGATACCAAGGATCAAGAAAGTGGTATCCCAGTTGCGTGCACAATCGTGATATCCTCTCATTGATCCCTATGGCTCTACTGTTCCAACACGAGCCAGCGTAGATCCTCGGAAGGATCCCACAGACTACGTGACGGCTCCCACGCTCCTTCATCTCCTGAAGAAGGACCTTGTAATTCCGAACAAGTTCCTCTGATCTCACCCTACCCACATCGTTACTTCCCGTATGAACAATCGTAACCGTGTTCGTCCGCCTTTGCTCCCTGATGGTCTGGGTACAATCGGCGATCCCACGGCCCGGTTGACATACAAGCTTGCAACGTCGTTTAGTCTTCCGCTGCAGGATGTCGTCATAGCCTCGCACCATGGAGTCCCCCACCACCAAGAACTCCTGATTTTCAGCCACCTCATCCTCCAGCAGAGCAAAACGATTGGCTAGAGCCAGCGGTTGCTCCGCAGGGCATCCGCTTCCTGAACGCGGGCTCGACAAACGGGACCCCACGGTGCGTCACTCGCTCACGGTAGTGGCAGAAGGGGTAGAGGTGGTATGCTCTTTGGGTTGTGAGGAGGATTCACTCTTCTCACAGAGCGCACTCCTTAGAAGACAAATCTCCTCCTCACACATCCTGAGACGGTCCTTCAGGTTCGCACAACTTTCAGAAGCCATTTCACTCCTCCTTCGACAATACAAACGCCAAAAAAGAAAATATAAAACAATAAAAGAAACAAAAAACAGTCACTAAATAAATAAAATACGCGAAGCTTACTCTGCTTGCCTTATACTATTACTCTTACCTTTGGTGTACAGGAACAAACTACTGTTTTGATTCTAAATTACTAGAACACTACACTTTATCTTATACCTGTAACTGTATAGCGCTATACGTATACAATTACGAAAACACAAAACAATCACTTGCCACTATTCGAAGATATAAACTTACATACATATACGAGGAATTCGCTAGTGGACAGCGACATTAATCAGATAATTTTATGACCATCGCGCAAGGATTCGAACCTGCGCTGTACATGACGACAAGAGGCCCCCATGACTGCCGCCTTACTCCGCTCGACCACTGAGCGGAGTAAGGCGGCAGTCATGGGGGCCTCTTGTCGTCATGTACAGCGCAGGTTCGAATCCTTGCGCGATGGTCATAAAATTATCTTACATACATATACAAAGGCTTTTCCCCCCTTACAAGGGAGGTAGCCAAAAAGGAAAAGGCATAAAATCATTCCCACCCACTCCATCCCTGAATACGCTCCACACCCCTCCACCCTCCCTCTTATCTTAGCACCTCCTGGATGACGGGTCATCCCTGCACCTTGTCCACTGCCCTGGGTCAGAAGCCGTGTCGCAAGACACAGCACATCCACAGCAAGGCCGCTTCATTAAATCGGCGACCCCCCCCCCCCTTCTCCGTCCCCCCATGCATAAAAGGAGAAGACAGGGAGAAATCCCTTCGGGCTGCGTCAAATTTTGCTCACACATACTACCTCACCCCCCATCCCCCAGCCCATTCCACCTCATGCCTCACAACATCATCCATATACAACCATTCTCCATTCACCCCTGTCTTCTGTCCTCTCCCGTCCTTCCTCAACAGACATTCCCCTCTTCCCCAAAGCCCTCTTCACCCCATCCATCCTCCTCATCCTAGGACGTCCCTTCATGTTCACTCCCTCCACATCTGCCTTCCATACCTCTTTTACTAGTCTTTCTTCACTCATTCTTTCCATGTGTCCAAACCATCCTAATAATCTTTCAACAACCCTATCTCCCAACTCCCTTTCCACCCCTGTTCTCCTCCTCACCTCCTCATTTCTCACTCTATCTAGCCTAGTAACCCCTATCATACTTCTCAGACACTTCATCTCAAATACATTCAAACTCCTTCTCTCTTCCTCTCTTATGTTCCATGTTTCTGCCCCATACAGTGCTGTTGGCACAATCACTCCTTCATGCAGTCTCCTCTTAGCATCCATTCCCAAATGTCTATTCCTCATTACACTCTTTAATCCACCAAGGCATTTACTCGCTTCTCTCAATCTACATTCTACCTCCACCTTCAATCCACCTTTTCCTGCCACATTTGCACCCAAGTATCTAAAACTATCCACTTCCTCCAGTCGCTCTCCCTTAATGCTCATTTCCAGTCTACTGCCACTTTCACCCCTTGTACATCTCATCACCTTACTTTTACCCACATTTATCTTTAGCTTTCTTCTATCACATACTCTCCCAAACTCCGTCACCAACTTCCTCAATCCCTCCTCCGATCCTGCCACAAGCGCAGTGTCGTCCGCAAACAACAGCTGGCTCACCTCCCACTTTTCTCCATTTTCTTTAACCATCTCCAATCCCTGACCCACTACCCTTGCATTCACCTCTCGCACCACCCCATCCATGTATAAGTTGAACAGCCAGGGCGACATAACGCATCCTTGACGAAGTCCCACCTTTACCTCGAACCACTCACTCTCTCCATTTCTAATCCTGACACAAGCTCTAGTACTCTCATAAAAACTCTTGACAGCTCCTAGAAGCTTTCCTCCTATCCCATATATCCGCATAACCTCCCACAGTGCCTTTCTGTCTACCCTATTGTAAGCCTTTTCCAGATTCATAAAAGCCCAAAAAAACATCCTTCCCCTTTCCTATAGCTTTCTCACATATCTGCCTTACCACAAAGATCTGATCTACACAACCTCTACCCGTTCTAAATCCACACTGTTCCTCACCAATTACTCCCTCTGTTCCTCTCCTAATCCTCTCAATCAAGATCCTCCCATAAGCCTTCCCAACTACACTTAACAAGCTAATCCCTCTGAAACTACTACATTCACACTTGTCCCCTTTTCCCTTGTAAAGAGGAACTATACAGGCACTCCTCCAGTCCTCTGGCACTCTACCCTCTCTCCAGAAATCATTAAATAACCTTACCAGCCAGTCCACCATCATTGTACCTCCTTTTTTTTTTTTAGACATTCTGCATGGCATCCATCCATACCAGGTGCCTCACCTGCTTTCATCATCTTAACAACTGCCTTCACTTCAGCCTTCCTTATTTCTCCTCCATTTTCCTCACTCACCACGGTCATTTTCTTAGCATTTCCCACTGCAGCTATCTTTCCCTCCCTATCCTCCTTCACATTTAGCAACTCCCTAAAATATTCTGCCCATCTTCCCCTTACTGCCTTCTCTTCCATTATCATCTCTCCATCTGCACCTTTTACCTTTTCTTCTCTACTTGATTCGCCTCCTCTTCCTCTCTTAATTTCTTTCCAAAACATCTTTTTATTACTTTCAAAATTTTCTGTCATACTCTTACCACATTTCACATCTGCTCTCCTCTTTTCCTCCTTTACCTTTTGCTTTACTTCTCTTTTCTTTTCTTTGTACCTCTCATATGACTCCCTCGTCCTATTTTGTAACCAATCTGTAAAAGCTCACTTCTTCTCTTCTACAACCTTCTTTGTTTCCTCATCCCACCATTCACTACCCTTCCTTCTATTTCCTCCTGTCCTTCTTGTTCCACACACCATCCTTGCACACTTTGTGACTCTCTCCTTGAACCATCTCCATTCCTCCTCCACACCTAGCTCTACTCTATCATTCACTCCCTCCCACTCCTCCTTCAGCTTCTTCTTGTACTCCTTCTCCTTTTCCTTTTCATTCAAAGAGTTCACTCTAAGCACCTCCCTACCTTTTGTCCCTTTCCTCGTTCTGCATCTATCCTCCACTCTCAACTTACCTTCCACCAAAAAATGATCTGATATTCCCACACCCTCTCCCCTTAGCACATGTACATCCTTAAATCTTCCTATCATAATCCTATTTACCACTACATAATCCATTAACGCTCTATCTACCACCCTTCCCTCCACCACCCTCTCCCATGTGTACTTATGCTTGACTTTCTTCCGAAACACTGTATTTGCTATCATCAACTCTCTTTAAAGACACATTTCCACCATCAACTCTCCACTAGGATTCTTTCCTGGAACTCCACATTTCCCAACCACTCCATCAATTGGACCATCCCTTCACAAGGAATAATAAACTTCACAAGGAATAATAAACTTAACAAGAGGTATTCGCTAGCTGATGTCTCGGCAGAAGACGAGTTCTCAAGCTGAGGTCACGGAGCAGACTGAGACAAGTTCTCAAGCTGAGGTCACGGAGCAGACTGAGCTGATGTCACGGAGCAGACGACTGACCTGAGAGGTGTCTCGACGATTGTTTTGTTGTTGGTGTTAAAGTGGAAGTAAACAACTCTGCATTTTGACACATTCGTCTTAATGCGCCATTTGCTCCCGTCCATGTGCCCTGTCTAGTGTGGTTTGCATGATGTGTACTGCTTCCCGTAGTGTTTTTTGTCTGCTGAGGTGGTTGGTGTCGTCCACATATGAGAGAGGCTTGGTTACGAGGGTAGGGCGGCTCTGGGATGTCATTGGTGTACAGGTTGTAGAGAATTGGGGCAATGACTGAACCCTGCGGCATTCCCGCCTCAGGTACAAAGAGTTGGAAAAGAAGGCCAGGCCACTTTATTCTAATTGATCTGCCGTCTGGGTTGTTGCAGAGCAACTGCACGGATAGCAGGGCAAAGTTAAAGAAATGGTAGAGTTTGTACTTAAGACTTTTGTGCCAGTGTCGAATGCCTTCTCCACGTCCATGCACACCATAATTGCCTTTTTGGAATGATCGTCCAGCGGTTTCTGGGCCTAGGTTCACCTGTGAGTTCCTCAATCAGGCGCTTTTTATTGATTCCGAGGTGGTTTTCTGGCGACCGGTCTCGCTTTTCTTGTGAGGTCCTCAGCCAGCCACCTTCTATCCATTCCTATATGCTCTTCAGCCAGCCGGTGTCGCTTTTCTTGTGAAGTCCTCAGCCATCCGTCGTTTATTTATTCCTGTGTGGTTTTCAGCCGGCAGGACTCGCTTTTCTTATGAAGTCGTCAGCCAAACGGCTTTTACTTATTCTTGTGTATTCTTTTGCCAACCGTCCTCGCTCCACTTGTAAGGTTTTCAGCCAGCCAGTTTTTATTCATTCCTGTGTGTTCTTCTGCTTGTGTGGTCCTCAGCTTGCCGACTTCTAAAAATTCCCGTGTGGTCTACTGCTGGGCGACCTTGACTTACTTGTGGGGCCCTTAGGCCCTGCCAGTTATTCTCTCTCTCTCTACCTTCTGGTCATTTTTCTCTCTCCTTTCTAGCGGGCCGGATTCTATTTCTTCTATTATCTATTTTCTGGACAATTTCTTCTTTCTTTCATTTTGTTTCTTCTTTGTTCCATCTCCCGTTCCCGGCCGACCGGTCGTCGGTGCTTCTGTCCGTCATCAGAGGCCACCGAAGAAGTTAAAAAGTCCGTATCGTACTC
Organism: Oratosquilla oratoria; assembly: GCF_046742065.1. Lineage (NCBI taxonomy): Eukaryota > Metazoa > Arthropoda > Malacostraca > Stomatopoda > Squillidae > Oratosquilla > Oratosquilla oratoria. Next base: position 62,107,770 of record NC_134792.1, on the reverse strand, counting down.
ACCACACCAGAAAGAATGTTCGAGTGTTTATATATTTTTTTTCTTTTGCATGCCGGCATTTTTTCAGTTGTAAGGTCCTCGGTCCTCAGCCTGCCAACTTTTACTGATTTTGTGCTGGCCTCTCTTTTTTTTTTTTTTTTTTTTAAGTCTGTCGGCTTACTCCCTCGGCATCCTGTGGAAAGAGCCCTACGTAGGAATCCTTTTGTCCATTGGATTCTGCTCTTCCGTTGAGCTCCTTAGGTCTGTCGTGCCGTCAGGACCGGCCTACGTCGGATTTTCACCTGGGCTTATTTTGTCCTCCCGACCTGCCGGTCAGCTGTCTTCCTTTGCATTCTCTCTGGCCACCGCCGGCTTGCCTCTTTTCCTTTACTTGCGGTTCTTAGTCTGCCGGCTTACCGGCGGGCCTCTCTCCTTTCATGAAGGTCTCATCCAGACGGCTTTTACTCTTTCCCATGTGGTCTTCTGCCGTCAGGCTTAGCTTCACTTGTGAGTTTCTCAACTAGTCGGATTTATCTTTTCAGACCGGCCAGTTCGTCTGTCGGTCCTCGGAGTCCGCCGGCCGCCAAAGAGCATGAAGACTCCGGACAGGTGTCGCACAACACCAGGAGGAATAGTCGAGATTTTTTCTCTTCTTCTTCTTATACTTTATTACGTTTTCTTCTTTCCATTTCACTTCTTTCTGTTTTTTCTATATTCAACTCCTTCTGAACTGGAAGATCTGTTGATTTTATATTGAGCCTGGCTGTTGGCTGCTTTACTTCCTCCGGCTGCCCAAGCACATAAGGCAAAGGTGACGACATCGGCCTCGCTTTTCTTGTGAGGTCTTCAACCAGGCTGCTTATATTCTTTGCCGTGTGTTCTTGTGCCTGTCGGCCTCGCTTCATTTGTGAAGTCCTCAGTCAGTCGGCTTCTACTGATCCCCTGAGGTCTTCTGCCGGCCGTTCTCACTTGACTTCTGAGGACCTCAGGCAGTCGGCTTCTACTGATTTGATTCTCTTTTTTTTTATACATTTTACTTTTAGTTAGCCGGTATATTTTTCTCAAAGTTTCTGGCTGGCTATTTTTTTCCCAGTCCAGTTCTTGTTTCTTTTCCTAGGCGACCGCTCTCCATTTTTTTTTTCTCTTGTGGCCGGCCGTTTTTTTTTTTTTTCAGACTACCCAGACATATTTTTCTATTATCTATTGGGCGAACAATCTTTCTTGCTTTCCATTTGCTGCCGGTCTCTTTTTCTCGTATGCTCTACCCGGACGACATTTCTATCTATCAGTCGGCTGCCCTCCTTTTTTTCTTTCTCTCTTCTGGCTGGCCGCTCTCTTTTTCTTCTCTTCTGCCCAGCCAGACATCTTTTTCTATTATCTAACGAGAGGACGAACTCTTTTTCTGTCTTTTCTTTTTCTACTTTTCCTCAGTTCCAGGGCGGCCGGTCGACGATAATCCTGTCGAGTCCACGGAGTCCCCCAGCCGCCGAGGAGCCTGAGGAGTCAGGACGGGCGTCGTACTGTACCGGGAGGAATATTCGAGATTGTTTTTTTTTTCGATTTTTTCTCTCGTTTTTGTTTTTTGCTTTATTTTTATTTTCTTGTGTTTTTTTTTTTTGCCTTTTAATTAATTTTATTTCCTTTTTCTTTTAATATATTTACTTATTCATTTATTTATTTATTTCTGTTTCATTTCTTTTTCCTGTATGGCAACAGTTGTAGACCGGAAGATCTCCTATCGCCTTCTACACTGTATTATCAAGATTTGTAATAATCATGGGGACTGCCTACTCGATCAGATTAACAAATAAACCCACTTAACGAAGCTTTTAACCGTTAACAGAACGTTTTCTGTTCCTCTACTTCATTGCTCTGACGTCCCATCGGCTGAGTGAAGTTACCTGGCACCGACTAGAATATTCTCTTTCGTCTCCTCCGCTGAATAAAGTCGCCTGTAGCAAATAAACTGCACCAACAAAGGTGTGACCCTGTCGATGAAAGACGAAGTTGAAATGACACTTGCGCGTGTTTGGTTGCAATCCATCTTCATCAAATCCATCTGTAGCTGAACGCTTTCCAATTGCTCCAAAATACTTTTAGTGGTACTGTAAGCCGTTACCGTCTCCCTTGAGACGCATATACGCGCGCGCGCGGGCGCGTGTGTAAGGTCACATAGGGCATAGGTCGAACAATACGAGTTCAGAGCTCTTCTCCGGAAAGGCCATACCTGTCAAATACTTGACCTAAGACCACGGTGAGTCTCACACACACACACACACACACACACACACACACACACACACACACACACACACACACACACACACACACACACACACACACACACACACACACACACACACACACACACACACACACACACACACACACACACACACGTGGCGCAGTTGCTAGAGTTCCCGACTGCCACTACGTAGGTCCGGGTTCGAGTCCCGCCCAGGGCTGAAATAATTTCAGTATCTCTGCGCTGCGGGTTGTCACTCCAACTCTCGTGAACGAGGAGTTGGGTGTGTGTGTGCGTGTAAGGTGATAGCATCACCCATAGAACGGTCATATACGAGCTATAAGCTCTCTTCAGGGAGGGAAATAGCTGTCGATCATGAGTCCAACACGTAATCCAAAGAATATGGTGAAACCATGGTGAATCACACACACACACACACACACACACACACACACACACACACACACACACACACACACACACACACACACACACACACACACACACACACACACACACACACACACACACACACACACACACACACACACACACACACACACACACACACACACACACACACACACACACACACAAACACACACATGCGCACACACACATACACACACACGCAAACACACACACCTCAAGATAATTCAAATATCGAAATGACTATTGTCACAAACAACTCACTTTCTACTTGACAAATTACAGGGTGCCTAAACACGTGACCCGATTGTTATATTTCCATTTCTGTTTATACTAATTTCATTCCTTGAGTTGTCGGTTGCCACCCGATAGCTGTTCTCCTCACTTACCCACTGCAGCTTTTCAGTTACTAATAAATCAGTTGGAAAAAGATATATACTAGAATTGTTAGCTTCGTTGACACTAACACTTATTAATTTTAGTTCTTCTGTAGGCCCCATGCCTTGTCCTTCTGTTTAATTATGTTCCACCATATCTTTTGTAACTAGTAATGTTTCTGGATGGGGTAAGCAAACTGGTCTAAATTTTCTTGATTTTCTTCTTCACTAATTCTCTACATCGCTTTTAGATAAGGTACACCAAGGACTCCCACCTGGGATCCTCTTACACCCACCAAGCCAAGTCTGCTCCGACGTCACAATTTAATTCATCCAATAACTTTGAACGTTACAAATAAGTGCCACCCTTTTAGGGCGTGACTTTACCTCCATGCACCAATAATTTTTCTCCTCCTCCACCCTATTCTCCAATCAGAAAGACTGTTAAACTGTCTCAAGCAATACTGTTTACGCAAGCAATCTGTTGCAAGCTGAGCGTGGCTTGTATGTTTACATTTTGTCACATCAGCACCTCTCGATATCCTAATCTATATCTACAAATATAAGATGGTAAGCGAGAATATGCAACTCAGCAACTTGCAGTCGGCCATTGTTTCATAACAACCGAATATAAAATGAATATAAAATTTACATTCGTTTCACCTACCCCTCGATCTACTTAAATGTCTACCTCTATCTACCAGCCTCTTACAAGAATACAAACATAATAGTCGGTTTGCTTTCTGTGTCATCATCTTTTGTACTTAAGTTGGGAAACGTCACCTTACCAATGGGGTTTTCAGGAATCGAACCCGGAACTACTTTGGTGACGTTCTGCACCACGGAGCGTGTCATACTCTCAAGTGTTCTGGATGACCTAGTATCAGACGATGTCGATGAGGTACAGAGGAGAATTCTGTCAATACCCAAAACAAAGATATGTAAAGTACACTATGGTGATGGTATCTGTACGAGGTACTGGAGTGAAGTAAAGGAAGCTCAGGATGGTGGACCAGTTCGAGAATAGAACATAGAGGAACGTGTCAGCGTTAGCAATGGTGCCAGGGAAACGGAGGAGTTCGTGAGGGATGACAAAGAAAGTTGCTACTTGCAGACTATGACAAAAACATGTTTTCCCCTCTAGTGGTACTTTTGTTATGGCACCATCTGCTAAATAGAATAACAAACAAGCGCTACACCGATCTCCTGAGTGGTTTTCTGCTGACCAAACTAGAATCACTATGGACTATGGACTATCTACGCGCGGGACCGGTGTTTGTGGTAAGGGGAAAAAGGTCTGTAGGGAAATGATTATAAAGCTGTGTATGAAAGGGCGCTATTGCCACTAAACATTTTAAGGAATATTCATTAGACTTCTTGTGTTGTGGGTCAATAGAAATGGGCAGGGGATCAGGAATTCAACGGCTACTTCACAATTGGCGAGGGATTTATTTTTTTGGATTTTTATTCACGATCTTAACCAACAAATTTAGGAAGGGAGTTGGAAGCTAAGTCGTAGGGACAGTTAGAAAGATGGAGATATTTTTAATGGTAGATAAATTGAAATGAAAAGATATACAAGACAGAAAGTTAGAAATGAAATTACTTTCAGTAGGAGAGAAAACATATGTAGATGCGTGGTCGTGTTTCTTGACTGCAATATGCTTGTGTGTGTGCCACGTAGAAAGGGTTGCTGCATCTATGTGGGTGTATATACAATGCAATATACGTATTATGATATGATTAAATGTATGAGTCATAGCCATTTCTCTGCCGACGAAACAGACCTCCTGAGGTAGCGGAGTCGTGTTGCAGGTGAGTCGAATGCAAACATGACTAGAGCTCACCAAATAAATGAATGTATCCAGTGAGGATTGATCCCGGTCAACCATAACTCGTGTACGGAGCACCTGCTACCTTTCTTCACACTTGCCGCTGGTTCTAGACGGACTCCTCATGTTCGTAGTACTCAGTCAGGCAGGGACGTCTGATCACGATCAGTCTATGTTATCTCCGCTTCTACCAACACCTTCTGTTCCCTTCTGTAATATTGTAATTCTTCATTCACTTTCAACTTTCTTCACTTTCTTTTTATCATTGTAGTATTGTAAGTCACTCGTCTATAGGCCCCATGCCTCTTCCGTAACGTAGACTTTTAGTCAAGTTCCATTACTCAATAAACGAAGGGGAATTAAATTAATTTAACTTTTCTTCATCTTCACGAATTCTGGTACAACGTATTTTCTTAGGTTCACCTGAGTAATCCCACCTGGGATCCTCTTACACCTACCAAGCCAAGTCTACTCCGACGTCACAATTCAATTCATCCAATAACTTTGAACGTTACAAATAAGTGCCATTCTTTTAGGGCGTGACTTTACCTCCATGCACCAATAATTTTTCTCCTCCTCCACCCCTTTTCTCCAATCAGAAAGACTTATACTGTCTCAAGCAATACTGTTTACGCAAGCACTTCTGACACAAGCAGAACAGGCTTTATGTTTACATTTCGTCACATCAGCACCTTTGATCGCTACCTTAACCAATATTTACAAACTTTAGGCGGCAAGCGAAATATGTAACTCTGCAACTTACAGTCGGCCATTGTTTCATAACAACCGAATATAAAATAAATATAAAATCTACATATCGTTTCACCTACCCCTCTATCTACTTAAATATCTACCTCTATCTACCGGCCTCTTACAGTCTATGCTGAGAAAAGGATACGTTGAAGTCCGCTGGTCACAGTATACAACGGTGGAGGTAACGGTGCAGATGACAAGAGATTTGTAGAATGTAGTCTTGGTGTGATGTGGCGTATTAGATGTTCATGTTTGGTGTGAAGGGTTTTGAGATGTGCAGTGTGTGTTTGTGTTGGTATGATGGATGAATGTTGGACACGTAGTGTAGTGATTCAGAGGTTCTGAAGTCGTTACAGTTCGTGTCCGTGATGAATCGGAGAGTGGTGTTCCGAAGGCTTTGATTGGAGTAATTGTCTGAATTGCATGTCATCTGGCTCGACCCATGAGACTGGCACAGTATCGATATTGAGTACAGACGACGTTTGACGACCGTGAACGCAGTCGAGAAATGCCTGAGCTTCCCCAGCGTAGCTTTTGCTCTCTGGATGCGGAAGTGTGGTCCCTAGGTCAGTCCAGGGTCCAGCATACTCCAAAACACTTTGGCCTGGCCTTTAGATGGAATGTGTAGGTTACTTATTGTGAGAGGGGTTTGGACGATTGTTTTGTTGTTCACGTTGCAGTGGAAGTAAAGCACTCCCAACTTCGACACATTCGTCTTAATGCGCCACTGTTGCTCCCGTGCATGTGCCCTGTCTAGTGAGGTTTGCATGATATGTTTTGCTCTTTGTAGTGTTTTGGGTTTGCTGAGGTGGTAGGTGTCGTCCACATATGAGAGAGGCCCGGTTACGAGGGTATGGCGGCTCTGGGATGTCATTGGTGTACAGGTTGTAGAGAACTGGGTCAAGGACCGAATCCTGCGGCACTCCCGCCTCAGGTACAAAGGGTTGGGAAAGAATAGCCCAGCCACTTTATTCTAATTGACCTGCCGTTCAGGTAGTTGCAGAGCAACTGCGTGAACGGCAGGGCAAAGTTAAAGAAGTGGTACAGTTTGTACTTAAGACCTTTGTGCCATTGTCGAATGCCTTCTTCACGTCCTTGCACACCATAATCGCTTTTTTGGAATGATCGTCCAGCGGTTCTTGGGCCTAGGCTCACTTGTGAGTTTCTCAACCAGCTGGCTCTTATTGATTCCGGGGTGGTTTTCTGGGGGCCGGTCTCGCTTTATTTGTGAGGTCCTCATGCAGCCGCCTTTTATTCATTCTTATGTGATGTTCAGCTGGCCGGCCTGGCTTTGTTTGTGAGGTCTTCATCCAGCCATCTTTTATCTATTCTGATGTGGTCTTCAGCCAGCCGGTGTCGCTTTTCTTGTGAGGTCGTCAGCCAAACGGCTTTTATTTATTCCTGTGTATTCTTCTGCCAGCCGTCCTCGCTCCACTTGTAAGGTCTTCAACCAGCCAGCTTTTATTCATTCCCGTGTGTTCTTCTGTTTGTGAGGTCCTCGGCCTGCCGACTTCTAATAATTCCCGCGTGGTCTACTGCTGGCCGACCTTGACTTACTTGTGGGGCCCTTAGACCCTGCCAGTTATTCTCTCTCTCTCTATCTTCTGGTCATTTTTCTCTCTCCTTTGTAGCAGGCCGGATTCTCTTTCTTCTATTATCTGTTTTCTGGACATTTTTTTCTTTCTTTCATTTTGTTTCTTTTTTCCGTCTCCCGTTCCCGGCCGACCGGTCGTCGGTGCTTCTGTCCGTCATCAGAGGCCACCGAAGAACTTGAAGAGTCCGTATCGTACTCACCACACCAGAAGGAATGTTCGAGATTGTTTATATATTATTTCTTTTGCATGCCGGTATTTTTTTTTCAATTGTGAGGGCCTCAGCTTGACGGCTTTTACTAATTTGTGCTTTTTTTTTTTTTAACTCTGTCGGCTCGCTGGCTCAGCATCTTGTGGAAAGAGTCCTACGTAGGAATCCTTCTGTCAATTGGATTCTGCTCTTCCGTTGGGTTCCTTAGGTCTGTCGTGCCGTCAGGACCGCCATACGTCGGGTTTTCTTCTGGGCTTATTTTGTCCTCCCGGCCTGCCGGTCAGTCGTCTTCCTTTGTGTTCCCTCTATTCACTTCCTTACGGTTCTTAGTCTGCCGGCTTACCGGCGGGCCTCGCTCCTTTTATGAAGGTCTCAGCCAGCCGGCCTTTACTCTTTCCCATGTGGTCTTCTGCCGGGAGGCTTCGCTTCACTTGTGAATTCCTCAGCCAGTCGGATTTATCTTTTCAGGCCAGCCTTTTTTTTTTTTCTAGTCGACCGGACTCTTCTTCACTTCTAACTAGCTGGCATATTTTCTCTTATGCTCTGTCCGGCCGTTTTCTTTTTATTTATTCGTCCGTTGTCTGTTTTAACGCTCTTGTGGCCGACTGCTTTTTTCTTTTCTTTTCTTTTCAGGCCGTCCAGATATATTTTTCTATTATCTAATGAGCGGACAAACTCTTTTTTCTGCCTTTTCTTTCTCTTCAATTCTTTCGTTTCTGGCCAGCCGGTCGACGGTTCTTCTGTCGGTCCTCGGAGTCTGAAGACTCCGGACAGGTGTCGCACCATACCAGGAGGAATTGTCGATTTTTTTTTTCTTACGCTTTATTATTTTTTCTTCTTTTCATTTCCTTTGTTGTTGTTTTTTCTCTATATTCGACTCGTTCTGAACCGCAAGGTCTCCTGTCAATTTTCTCTTGAGCCTGGGTGTTGCCTGCTTTACTTCCTCCGGCTGTCCAAGCACGTAAAGCAAAGATGACTTCGGCCTCACTTTTCTTGTGAGGTCTTCAATCAGGCTGCTTTTATTCACTGCAGTGTGTTCTTTGGCTGCCGGTCTCGCTTTATTTGTGTCCTTAGCAAACCGGCTTCTACTGAGTCTCTGAGGTCTTCTGCCGGACTTTCTCACTTCACTCCTGAGGACCTCAGCCAGTCGGCTTCTACTCGTATGATTTTTTTTTTTTTTTTTTTTTGACCGGGCTTGCTCCACTTGTGAAGTCCCCTACCAGCCGGCCTCTATTAATTCCCATGCAGTCTTCTGGTGCCTGACTTCGTTTCACTTGTGAGGACCTCAGCCAATCACGTTTTTTTTTCTTTTTCTGGATGACCGTTTTTCTTTTTCTTTCCTTTTTTCTTAGCAGTTCATTTTTTTGACCTGCCGTCGTTCCACCTGTGAGGTCTCCTGCCACCCGGCTTCTATTAAGTCCCATGTAGTCTTTTACCGCCTGGCTTCGTTTCACTTGTCAGGACCTCAGGCAGTCATGTTTTCTTTTCTGGATGACCGTTTTTCTTTTTCTTTCATTTTTTCTTAGCCGGCCAGTCTATTTTTTTTTTCAGTCGGCATTTTTTCGTAGGCTCTAGCCAGCCGGCATTTCTATCTATCCGCCGCCCGCCCTCCTTTTTTTCTCTGGTTGGCCGCTTTCTTTTTCTTCTCATGTGGCCAGCCAGAGATCTTTTTCTATTATCTAGTGGGCGGAAGAATTTCAGTTTGCGCCTTTTATTTTTCCTTTTTTCTTCCGCTCCTGACCGGGTGGTCGACGAATCTTCTGTCGGTCCTCGGAGTCTTCCGAAGAGCCTGAAGAGTTCGGACAGGTGTCGTACTGTACCGGGAGGAATATTCGTGATTGTCTCGCTTTGGTTTTTTTTTTTTCTTACCGGGAGGAATATTCGTGATTGTCTCGCTTTTTTTTTTTTTCTTTTTTTCTTTTTTTTTCTGGAAGGTCCCTCTCTTTCTCTTGTGACCACCCATTTTTTTTCAGTCCGTTCAGATATATTTTTCTATTATTTAAAGGACGAACAAATTTTTTTTCCCGTTCCTAGCCGGCTGGTCGACGGTTCTTCTGTTGGTCTTCGGGGTCCGCCAGCCGCCAGAGAACCTGAAGAGTCCGGACAGGTGTTGCACCACACCAGGAGATATAACCGAGATTTTTTTTTTGTTCTTTTTATATATTGTCTTTTTTTTTTCTTCTTTTCATTTCCTTTTTTTTTTTTTTTATTAGTATTCGACTCGTTATGAACCGAAAGGTCTCCTGTCAATTTTACCTTGAGCCTGTCTATCGCCGAACTCTTCCATTCGTCCCCTTAGTCTCCCTTCAGTAAGGAAGTGGTATTCTGATTTACTTCCTCCGGCTATCAAAGAACGTAAAGCAAAGGTGATGGCTTCATCCATGGGTACGCACTCTTAACATAGGCTAATCTGTAATGTAACATTCCATCATACCACTCCTGTACCATACTATAGGATACCAAACTAGATGGATCTACGGTAGATTGTCATTGGTGAGTTGCTAGTGTCTTGCTCCGTTTCCGAGGATTATAATTTTTTTTTACTACTCGGCATCCTGTGGAAAGAACCTTACGTAGAAATCCCTCTGTCCGTTGGGTTCAGCTCTTCCGTGGGGTTCTTCAGGCCTGTCGTTCCGTCAAGACAGCCCTACGTCGGATTTCCTTCTAGGCTTATTTTGTCCTCCCGTCCTGCTGGTCAGTCGCCTTTCTTTCCGTTCTCTCTGGTCACCACCATCTTCCCTTTATTCACCTCCGTGCGGTTCTTAGTCTGCCGGGCGGTCGGCTTATTTAATTTTTTTTTTAACGTATGGAACTCTGCCAGCCGTCCTCGCTGAATCTGTAAAGTCCTCAGTCAGCCGGGTTTTACTGATTCGCTGAGGTCTTCTGTCGGCCGTTCTCACTTGATCTCTGAGGACCTCAGCCAGTCGGCTTCTGCTCGTACTGACGTGATTCCTTTCTATTTATTTTTTTCTTTTCCGGTCAGCCTCGCTTGTGAGGTCCCCAGCCAGCCGCCTTCTATTAATTCCCATGCAGTCTTCTTCTTCCGCCTGGCTTCGTTTACTTGTGAGGTTCTCAGTCAGTCATGTTTTCTTTTCTGGAAGACCATTTTTTTTTTCTTTTTTTTTCTTAGACGGACAGACTTTCATTTTTTATTTTTGGCCAGCCATTCTCTTTTTCTCGTGTTTTTTTTTTCCGGACGGCATTTCTATCTATCCGCCGGCTGCCCTCCTTTTTTTTTTCTTCTTTTTTCTTTTCTGGCTGGCAGCTTTTTTTTTTTTTTTCTTTTCTTTTCTTGTGGCCAGCCAGACATCTTTTTCTATTATCTAATGAGAGGACGAACTTTTTCTGTCTCTTCTTTTCCTCAGTTCCAAGGCGCCCGGTCGACGATTCTCCTGTCGGTCCTCGGAGTCCCCCGGCCGACGAGGAGCCTGAGGAGTCAGGACGGGTGTCGTTCTGTACAGGGAGGAATATTCGGGATTTTTTTTTTTTTCTCTCTTTTTACGATTTTTTCTCTCTCGTATTTGTTTTTTGCTTTATTTTCATGTTCTTATTTTATCGTGTTCTTTTTTTTGCCTTTTAATTTAGTTTTATTGATTTTTTTATTTTTTCTTCTATTTATTTACTTATTTATTTATCTATTTGCATCTATCTAATTTCTTTTTCCTGTATGTCAGCCGTTGTGGAACAGAAGATCTTTCGCTTTTCACACTTTATTATCGGGACTTGTAATAATTATGGTGGCTGCCTACTCGATCAGTTACACAATATAAAAAAAATCAACCCACTTAACGAAGCTTTTAACAGTTAACAGAGCGTTTACCTTTTCTCTACTTCATTGCCTTAATGTCCCATCGTCTAAATGAATTTACCTGGCACCGACTAAAATATTCCTTTTCGGCTGAAAGAAACCTGCACAGCGAAGCTATAGCGATAACCCCATACCACACTCCTGGTTATATGGCCATTTCCCGAAGATTGAGTGTGGTTTGAATTTTCCGCCTAAATCATTGGAAATTTAAAATTCCAGGCTCTGTGCAGCCATGCGCATTGTCGACCCCACCTCCCCCTCCCTATCCCCTCCCTTCTTACCCGGCTAGCTCGAGCCGGACGTCGCGTCACTTAGATCGCGGAAACGGGACCGAGTGGTTAACTCGCTGCCCACATGGGAGCAGGCGGTCCCGTTTCCTGCTGGTTAATCGTCTGTTAGTTTTATCGCTTTCCGCTTGGCTGCTGGTTTGTCTCATTCTTCGACTTTGATTTTATACGAGCACAATCCGTCCCCGTCTTCGAGCCGTCCCTGGTAAACAACCCGGGTCCTCTCGGAGGACAGGGGACGTGTCTTATGGTACGGAGTGTGGCGCCCCCCAGGGTCATCAGGCCTCTCGGCAGCGCCATACCTCTGACCATCATCGGTCCTCTATTGCCTCACGGTTTGTATCAGGCCCTAGGCGTAGACTTTGACCATATACGATCGCAATCCGTCCCCGTCTTCAGGCCGTCCGTGGTAAGAACCCGGGCCTCTCGGAAGACAGGGGGACGTGTCTTATGGTACGGAGTGTGGCGCCCCCCAGGGTCATCAGGCTTCTCGGCAGCGCCATACCTCCGACCATCATCGGTCCTCTATTGCCTCACGGTTTGTTTCAGGCCCTAGGCGTAGACTTTGACCATATACGATCGCAATACGTCCCCGTCTCCAGGCCGTCCGTGGTAAGAACCCGGGCCTCTTTGAAGACGGGGGGGACGTGTCTTATGGTACGGAGTGTGGCGCCCCCCAGGGTCATCAGGCCTCTCGGCAGCGCCATACCTCTGACCATCATCGGTCCTCTATTGCCTCACGGTTTGTATCAGGCCCTAGGCGTAGACTTTGACCATATACGATCGCAATACGTCCCCGTCTCCAGGCCGTCCGTGGTAAGAACCCGGGCCTCTTTGAAGACAGGGGGACGTGTCTTATGGTACGGAGTGTGGCGCCCCCCAGGGTCATCAGGCCTCAAGGCAGCCCCAAACCTCCGGTCATCAATGGTCCTCTAACAGCCTCATAGCTTGCTTCGTCAGGCCCTAGGCGTAGACTTTGACCTTATACGATCGTAATCCGTTCCCCATACGTCTTCGGGTCGTCCGCGGTAAGAACCCGGGCCTCTCGGAAGAGAGGGGGACGTGTCCTATGGTACGGAGGGGGTGCCCCCGAGGGTCATCAGGCCTCTCGGCAGCCCCATACATCCGACCAATAATGGTCCTCTAACGCCTTAATGGCTCCCTTTGTGAGGCCCTAGGCGTAGACTTTGACCTTTTCCACTCGTAATCCGTTCCCCATACGTCTTCGAGTCGTACGTGGTAAGAATCCGGGCCTCTCGGAGGACAAGGGGACGTGTCCTATGATACGGAGGGTGACGCCCCGAGGGTCATCAGGCCTCGGCAGCCCCATACCTTCGACCAATAATGGTCCTTTAACGCCTTATAACTTTCTTTGTCAGGCCCTAGGCGTAGACTTTGACCTTTTCCACTCGTACTCCGTTCCCCATACGTCCTCAAGTCGTCCGTGGTAAGAACCCGGGCCTCTTGGAGGACAAAGGGACGTGTCTTATGATACGGAGGGTGGCTCCCCGAGGATCATCAGGCCTCGGCAGCCCCATACCTCCGAGCTTCAATGGTCTTCTAACGCCTCACGGCACCACCCTCCTTCCAGGTTTCTTAAAAAAAAAAAAAAAAAAAACACCCAGCCCTTCTCATGAGCCACAGCCAACCTCTTATCAACTTCACTTGGCTTGAGTTTAAAGATGACTTACCTGATGTTCCACCCCCAAGTAAAACACAAAAGAACTTTAGACTTAGGGAGTCTAGTGTTAGTTAAAATGAGTATAAATTAGTTCAAAGAAACTACAATCATTTAGTGTAATGAGAAGAGGAAAATCAGTTTTAAATAGTACAGTTTAAGTTGGCGCAAAGTGCTAGGTATTACATAAATAAAATGCCTTGACCTTGGAGAAAAAAAAAAAAAAAAAAACAGGTCGAAATGGACATGACTTCTCCTATTCAACTTAAGCTAATCTATAGTCATGATGGTCAAGAACTTTACCATGTTGAAATTAATTTCAACGCTCACTGTGACTCAGGTCGAAATGACCATGACTTTTCCTATTCAACTTGAGCTAATCTACAGTCATGATGGTCGAGAATTTTACCATGTTAAAATTAATTTCGACGCTCACTGTGACTTAGGTCGAAATGACCATGACTTTTCCTATTCAACTTAAGCTAATCTGTAGTCATGATGGTCAAGAATTTTACCATGTTAAACTAATTCAACGCCCACTGTGACTCAGGTCAACATGAACATGACTTTTCCTATTCAACTTAATTTAATCTACAGTCATGATGGTCGAGAATTTTACCATGTTAAAATTAATTTCGACGCTCACTGTGACTTAGGTCGAAATGAACATGACTTTTCCTATTCAACTTAATTTAATCTACAGTCATGATGGTCCAGAATTTTACCATGTCAAAATTTATTTCAACGCTCACTGTGACTCAGTGATGTCACGGTATGATAAGATGACGTCATTGTGATAAATTGACGTCACCATGTAGTCCTATGACGTCAATTTGTGTCCCTGTGACGTCACGAGACGATCCTATGGCGCCATGATCAATCCGGTGACGTCACAGTATAATCACATGATGTCACTAGGTATTAAACATATAGAAGTCCGCTTGTGGGTGATGAGACGTCACAAATTGCCATAGCACACTATTGGATGAAGACGCTCGCCACGGGCTTCGAGAACTTCCCGCGGGAAGACTTGGGGTGAGTTGGATACATACCGAGGGTCCAGGCCCGTCTTCGTGGGAGACGCTCAGGGAACGTCTTCACCCAGGACGAAGCCTCTTTACTAACGCCCACGGACGAGGTCGCTCGGAAACGAACTTGGCCTCGCATACTCCCTTTCGGTTTCTCGCTTACCCCGAGGATCTTCACGAAACTAGTGAGAGTGGTAGGCGTACGTTGGACGGAAGCAAGCGTCTCCACACTCATGTTCCTAGACGGCTAGTTGATGCATTTGCCCACCGGGGAGGGTGCATCGGCCGACATCTCAGTGGCTCTGAGTGTGTTGGCGGACGTGGAGTTCGGGGTGGACTGGGACGGGTCTGCCCTTGCTCCCACACAGAGACTTTATTGGCTCGGGATTGAGTGGGACACAGTCAGCGTCCTTCGGGTGCTCCCCTGCGCCAAAAGAGCGTGCTTCTCTCACACGTCCTCCCTCCTTCGGTGGCGGGGGGGGGGGGGGGGGGGGCTCAACTTCGCGACCCCGGCCCTTCCACTGAGCCGCTTGGGGCGCCGACGGCTGGTACGGGAGGTCGACAGGAGCATACTGCTTCTCCCGCGTGACCTGCCCGGGCCGATACCCTCAGCACTCCACAGGTTGTTGCGTCCCTGGCTTCGGTCGGGGGCCCTACGCCGGTCGCTGGAGTTTCTCCGCACCCACTCTGTGGAGCGGGTGCGGGACCTAGGGACTGGACATCGACGACTCCCTTGGGGACACGGTGTCTCTACCACTCGGTCGCCCCTGTCCCATGTGTCGCCATGGAAACGGCTCCACCCCTCTCATCTCAAAAAAGTGGAGGGGGCAAAGGGCGACCGAGGAGTGGGGAGGGGCCAGGAACCGTTGAACAGGATACAAATTTCGTATAATTTACGCATTGTGTGAACAGTGCAATGTTGTGCATGTCACATTCTTCGGCGTGGGTACTTGACGTTTCTGTCTCCCCTCTACTGAGTGATAAAATGAATAAGTCTCCCATAGGAAAGACACACGTAATAACGGTTTGATTCAGGCTTCACCTCTCCTCCCACCTGTCCTCGTCTCATGCATAGCTTCGCTGTGCAGGTTTCTTTCAGCCGATAATATTTCTTTGTCGCGGCTCGTGCCGCTTAAATTCTTCTTATCGGCTTAAGAAACCTGCACAGATTTAGGGTCCCTCCCTCCTCCCACAGGCGAAGCCTTCATTTCTCATTGAAGTGACGCGACGTCCGGCTCGAGCTAGCCGGGTAAGAAGGGAGGGAATAGGGAGGGGGAGGTGGGGTCGACAATGCGCATGCTTGCACAGAGCCGGGAATTTTAAATTTCCGATGATTTTGGCGGAAAATTCAAACCACACTCAACCTTCGGGAAATGGCCATATGACCAGGAGTGTGGTATGGGATTATCGCTATAGCTTCGCTGTGCAGGTTTCTTAAGCCGATAAGAAGAATTTAAGCGGCACGAGCCGCGACAAAGAAATATTTTCGTCTCCTTCGCTGAATAAAATCATCTGTAATAAGCAAACTGCGCCAACAAAGGTGTGACCCTGTCGATGACAGACGAAGTTGAAATGACACTTGCGCGTGTTTGGTTGCAATCCATCTTCATCAAACCCATCTGTTGCAAAGCACTTTCCAATTGCTCCAGAATACTTTCAATGGTACTGTAAGCCGTTACTATCTCCTTTGAGTAAAGTCGTATGTATGTGTGTGTGTGTGTGTGTGTGTGTGTGTTTGTGTGTGTGACACACACACACACACACACACACACACACACACACACACACACACACACACACACACACACACACACACACACACACACACACACACACACACACACACAAATCTTAAGAAAATTCAAGTATTGGAACGATTATTGTAACAAAGAACTCGCTTTCTACTTGACAAATTGCAGGATGACTAAATGTGTGATCTGATTATTATATTTCCTTTTCTGTTCATGCTAATTTGCTTCCTCAGATTCCTTTGAGTTGTGTGTTGTCACATGGTATTTGTTCTCTTCATATGCCCACTGCAACTTTTCAGGTGCCAATAACTCAGCTGGAAATGAATATATACCAAAATACAAATATAACACTGGGGTTACTTTCTATCAGAGCTGGGCGCGTTATCGCCGGACAGATAGTGCGTTATGGAAAAATCTGGGGTGCATTTCCGTCAGTGCATTACCTGTTTCAGTTTCCTTAGAACGATCCGCAGCTTTTTTGGTAACGCATTACCTGGCCGGCGGTAACGCGCGCAGCTCTGCTTTCTGTGTCTCCCTCTTTTGTAGTCAAGGGGTTAATCAGGAATCGAACCCGGAACTACTTTCCTGTTTTGCATCACGGGGCGTGGCATGCTCCCAAGTGTTCCGGATGACTTAGCATCAGACGATGTCGTTGAGGTACAGAGGAGGCTTCTGGCAGTACCCAAAGATATGTAGAGTACAATACTGTGGTAGTATCTGTACGAGGTACTTGAGTGAGGATCCTTTGAGAATTCATAATATCACAATAAAGGAAGCTCAGGATGGCGTACCAGTTCGAAAATAGAATATAAAAGAACGTGTCCACTTAAGCAGTGTTGCCAGGGAAACGGAGGAGTTCGTGAGGGACGTTAAGTAAAGGTGCTACTTGTAGACTATAACAAAAACATGTCTTCCCCTCCAGTGGTGGTTTTGTTACAGCACCATCTGGTAAATAAAATAGCAAATAAGCGCTAGACCTATCTCCCGAGTGGTCTTCTGCCGACCAACCTAACATCACTATGGACTATGGACTACTTAGAAAAGACAATCCACTCCCGCGGGATCGGTGTTTGTGGGAGGGGAAGTAAAGTCTATAAGAAAATGAAAAGAAAGATGTGTATGAAAGGGGGCTATTACCACTAGGCGTTTTAACAAATGTTTATTAAAATTCTTGTGTTGTGGGTCAGGAGGAATGGGCAGAAGACCTGGAATTCGAGGACTGCTTCACAATTGTTGAGGGAATTCTTTTTGGAATTTTTAATCATGATCTTAACCGGCAAAGTTAGACTAGGAGTCAGAAGATAAGTCATAGCGATAGTCAGAAATATGAAAGATTTTTAATGGAAGGTAAACTGAAATGAAAAGATACAGGAGAGAAAATTAGAAATTAAATAATTTTCAGTAGGAGATATAGTATATGAAAATGTTTGTGTGCATCGTCGTGTTTCTTGATTGCACTGTGTTTGTGTGTGTGCCACATAGAGAGGGTAGCTGCCTCAATGGAATATACATACATACATACATATACCAAGGCTTTTTCCCCCTTACAAGGGAGGTATCCAAAAAGAAAAAGGCATAAAATCATTCCCACCCATTCCATCCCTAAATACACTCCACTCCCCTCCACCCTCCCTCTTATCTTAGCACCTCCTGGATGACGGGTCATCCCTGCACCTTGTCCACTGCCCTGGGTCAGAGGCAGCGTCGCAAGGCACAGCACATCCACAGCAAGGCCGCTTCATTAAATCGGCGACCCCCATCTCCGTCCCCTCATGCATAAAAGGAGAAGACGGGGAGAAATCCCCTCAGGCTGCGTCAAATTTTTCTCACACATACTACCTCACCCCCATCCCTCCACCCATTCCACCTCATGCATCACAACATCATCCATATACAACCATTCTCCATTCACCCCTGTCTTCTGTCCTCTCCCGTCCTTCCTCAACAGACATTCCCCTCTTCCCCAAAGCCCCCTTCACCCCATCCATCCATCTCATCCTAGGACGTCCCCTCATGTTCACTCCCTCCATATCTGCTTTCCATACCTCTTTTACTAGTCTTTCTTCACTCATTCTTGGTGTCCAAACAATCCTAAAACTCTTTCATCAACCCTATCTCCCAACTCCCTTTCCACCCCTGTTCTCCTCCTCACCTCCTCATTTCTCACTCTATCCAGCCTAGTAACCCCCATCATACTTCTCAGACACCTCATCTCAAACACATTCAAACTCCTTCTCTCTTCCTCTCTTATGTTCCATGTTTCTGCCCCATACAGTGCTGTTGGCACAATCACTCCTTCATACAGTCTCCTCTTAGCATCCATTCCCAAATGTCTATTCCTCATTACACTTTTTAATCCACCAAGGCATTTACTTGCTTCTCTCAATCTACATTCTACCTCCACCTCCACTTCACCTTTTCCTGCCACATTTGCACCCAAGTATCTAAAACTATCCACTTCCTCCAGTCGCTGTCCCTTAATGCTCACTTCAGTCTGCTGCCACTTTCACCCCTTCGGACAGGTGTCGCACTGTACCGGAAGGAATATTCGATTTGTTGTACGCTTGGCTTGCTTCCTCGGCATCTTGTTTTTTTTTTTTTTTCTTGTTTTTTTTGTCGACCAGACTTTTTTCACTTCTAGTTAGCCAGTATATTTTTCTCTTATGCTTTTTTTTTTTTTTTTTTTTTTTTATCCGTCCATTTCCTGTTTCTTCTCTCTTCTGGACGGCCGGTCTCCATTTTTCTTTCTCTTGTGGCTGGCCTTTTTTTTTTTTTCAGGCCGTCCAGATATATTCTTTTATACTATTTAATGGGCGACCAAACTCGACGGTTCTTCTGTCGGTCTTCGGGGTCCTCCGGCCGCCGAAGAACCTGAAGAGTCCGGACAGGTGTCGCACCACACCAGAAGGTATAGTCCAGATTGTTTATTTATTTTTCTTTTTTCTTCTTTTTATATTTTCTCTTTTTTTCTTCTTCTTTTCATTTCCCTTGTTTTTTTTTCGACTCGCTATGAACCGAAAGGTCTGCTGTCGATTTCCCCTTGAGCCTGGCTATCGCCGAGCTATTCCATTCGTCCCTTTGGTCTCCCTTCAGTAAGGAAGTGGTCCTCTGCTTTACTTCCTCCGTCTGTCGAAGGACGTAAGGCAAAGGTGATGGCTTAGTCCATGGATACGCACTCCTAGCATAGGCTAATCTATAATCTTTCATCATACCACTCCTATACCATGCTAAAGGATACCATACCAAATGCATCTATGGTATGTCATCATTTGTGAGTTGCTAGTGTCTTGCTTCCTTTCCGAGGCTTAATTTTTTTTTCACTCCTGTGGAAAAAAAAAAAAAAAAACACGTAGAAATCCTTGTGTCCGATGGGTTCCGCCCCTCCGTGGGGTTCCTCAGGCTTGTCGTTCCGTCAGGATCGCCCTACGCCGCATTTCCTTCGGGGCCTATTTTGCCCTCCCGGCCTGCAGGTCAGTCGTTTTTCTTTCCGTTCTTTCTGGTCACCGCAGGCCCTCTCTTCACTTCCGTGCGGTTGTCAGCCTGCCAGCCGTACGGCTTCATTTTTTTATTTATTTTTTTTTTTTTTTTATGTATGGAACTCTGCAAGCCGACATCACTTTATTTGTGCAGTCCTCAGTCAGCCTGCTTCTAATGATTCCCTGAGGTCTGCTGGGGACTCAACCAGTCGGCTTCTACTCGTACTGATGTGATTCATTTTTCTTTTCTTTTTTTTTTCGCAGCCAACCTCGCTTCACTTGTGAGGTCTCCAGCCAGCCGACTTCTTTTAATTCCCATGCAGTCTTGTGCCGCCTGTCTTCGTTTCTTCGTTTCAGTTGTGAGGACCTCAGCCCGTCATGTTTTCTTGTCTGAATGATTTTTTTTTTTTTTTTTTTTTTAGACGGCCAGACTTTTTTTTTTTTTTTTTTTTTTTTTTTTTTTTTTTAAGGCCATTTCTTTCTATCCGCCGGCTGTACAACTTTTTTTCTCTCTCCTCTGGATAGGCGCTTTCTTTTCTTCTCTTGTAGCCAGCCAGACATCTTTTTCTATTGCCTAACGAGAGGACGAACTTTTTTTCTTTTTCTTTTTTCTTCTTTTTCTTTGTTCCAGGGCGGCCGGTAGACGATTCTCCTGTCTGTCCACGGAGTCCCCCGGCCGCCGAGGAGCCTGAGGAGTCCGGACGGGTGTCGTATTGGACCGGGAGGACTAGTCGAGATTGTTTCTTTATCTTTTTTATTTTATTTTCATTTTCTTATTTCCCTTGTTTGTTTTTTGCCTTATAATTTAATTTTATTTCTTTTTTATTTTATCTTCTTTTATGCATTTATTTATCTACTTATTTATTTATCTACTTATTTATTTATCTATTTGTTTATTTATTTATTTATTTATTTATTTCTATTTTATGATTTTCCTGTATATCAACCGTTGTGGACACGAAGATTTCCCATCACCTTTCATTCTTTATTTGTAATAATTACGGCGCTGCCTTCTCGATCAGTTACATTAACAAATCAACCCACTTAACGAAGCTTTTAACCGTTAACAGAGCGTTTTCCCTTTCTCTATTTCATTGCGTTGACGTCCCATCGGCTGAAGGAGGTTACCTGGCACCGACTAGAATATTCTTTTTCGTCTCCTCCGCTGAATAAAGTCACCTGTAGCAAAAGAACAGCGGCAACAAAGGTTGTTGTCGGTGAAAAACGAAGTTGAAATGATACTTTCTTGTGTTTGATTGCAATCCATCTTCATCAAACCCATCTGTAGCTGAACACTTTCCAATTGTTCCAAAATACTTTCAGCGGTAATGTAAGCCGTTACTGTCTTCCTTGATTAAAGACGCATATATGTATGTTGGTGTGTGTGCATGATTCACCATTGATTCACCATTGTCTTGCATCACGCGTTGGACTCGTGATCGACAACTATTTCCCTCCCGGAAGAGAACTCAGAGTTCATACTCGTATTTGACCGATCTATGGGTAGTGCTGTGACCTTACACGCATGCACACACACCCAGCTCCCCGCCCACGAGAGTTGGAGTAACGACCCGCAGCACAGCGATGCTGAAATTATTTCACCCCTGAGCGGGATTCGAACCCGGACCGCCGTAGTGGCAACCAGGAACTCTACCACTGCGCCACGAGAGAGAGAGAGAGAGAGAGAGAGAGAGAGAGAGAGAGAGAGAGAGAGAGAGAGAGAGAGAGAGAGAGAGAGAGAGAGAGAGAGAGAGAATATTTACTTAGTTGTATTTTACGGGAAGAGAGCTATGCTCGTAGTGACCCGTCTTCATATTTTTCAGCCTCAAGTTTGTTCTTAAATTCTTGCATAGTTTTTGCACACACTGTTGCCTCATCCAATTTATTCAAAATATCCATCACTCGGTGTGGAATTTTTTTTTTTTCAGATCTCTTCTATAACTCTCCTTCTTAAGTTTCTTTTCATGTCCTCTTGTTTTTCTTTTAATCCACTTTAGTAAATCATCTCTATCGAGGACTTCCATTCCGTTCATAATTCTACAGATGGTCAGTAGATCTCCTCTTTCTCTTGTTTGTTCCAGGGTTGGTAGTTTGAGTTTGGACAATCTTTGTTCGTGCGTCAGATTGGAGAGTGTTGGTGCCATCTGTGTCGTTGCTCTTTGAATTTTTTCTAATTTCTTTATATTCTTTTTAGTGATGCGTGTCCATATTGTCGCAGTGTACTCCAATTTTGGTCTTATCAATGTAACTAATATTTTCTTTATGATTTCTTCATCCAAGTAGTCAAAGGACAATTTCATTGATCTTAATAAATTGAAGGTTTCTCCGACTATTTTGTTGATATGTTTGTCTGGTGCCATGTCATTGCTGATAATTACTCCTAGGTCCCTTTCCGAGTTAACTTTTTTAACTTCCTTTGTACCAATTTTATATTGTCCCAATATTCTATTTTTACTTTTTCCAAATTCCATTATACTACATTTCTTGAAGTTGAAGTTCACTTCACACTTTAGACTCCACACACAGTGTGTATGTTTGTGTGTATTTACCTAGTTGTATTTTACGGGAAGGGGAGCTATGCTCGTGGTGTCCCGTCTTCATATCTCGTTTTATCTTTTTTTTTTTTTTTTTTTTTTTAATCGTGTATCGTTTTTGTATACATCACATTTCCATCTAACTTGTTCCAAACGTCTTTTATCCTGTGGGGAAAACTGTTCTTTTTCAGGTCTCTTTTATAACTATCTTTCTTGATTTTCTTTCCGTGTCCTCTTGTATCTCTACTATCCCATTTTATTAGATCCTCTCTATCAATAGTTTCTATGCCTTTCATGATTTTATAAATAGTTATCAAGTCTCCTCTCTCTCTTCTTTGCTCTAATGTCTGTAGCTCAAGTTTTGCTAGTCTCTCTTCATATGATAGTTCTGAGAGTGTTGGTGCTAATTTCGTAATTGCTCTTTGTATTCTTTCAAGTTTTGTTATACATTTTTTGTACTTGGTGACCACATCGTTGCTGCCTACTCCAGTCTTGGTTTTATCAAAGTGACCGGTAGTTTTTTCACCATCTCTTCGTCCAGGTATATAAATGCTACTTTGACTGTTCCTATTAACTTACAAGTTTCTCAAAGAATTTTTTATATGCTTCTCAGGGAATATATTATTCATAATAATGACTCCCAAGTCCTTCTTATTTTCCACTTTTTCAATTTCTTCCTTTCCCAATGTATGTGATCCCACTATTTTTTTTTTTTTTGCTTTTTCCAAATTCCATTATACTATACTTCTTAATGTTGAATTTCATCTTCCACTTTTTACTTCATTCCCATACTTTATTGTGATCACTCTGTAGCGACTCACTATCTTCTACAGAGCTCACTTTAAAAAAAAAAAATTCATCATCTGCAAAGTAGCTCTTATAACTTTCAATTCCTTTATCCATATCATTAATATATATAGCAAACATTATTGGGGCCAGAACTGTTCCTTGTGGAACACCACTAATCACTTTATCCCAATTAGAGTGTTTATTTCTTATCACCACTCATTTTTTTCATGCAAGAAGTCTTCCATCCGCTTCAGTAGTTTGCTCTGTATTCCTCCTGCAGTTTCCAATTTCTTTAGCAATTTCTTATGTGGCACCTTATCAAAAGATTTTTTCATGTCTAGAAACGCACAATTACCCCATCCATCTCTTTATTGTATTACATCTATTAGCCTCGAATAGAAACACATTAAGTTTGTGACGCATGATCGTCCTTGTCTAAATCCAAATTGCCTTGGATTTATTACGTTGTTTTTTCCAAAGGCCTTACTCATCTAATTTTGATCATTCTTTCACAAATTTTACCTATCGTACTTGTAAGAGAGACCAGTCTGTAGTCAGTAAGGTCTTCCCTTTATATATTGGTACTATATTTGCTCTTTTCCAATCTTCTGGAACTTTTCCTTCTTTCAATGAACTGCTTATTAGACTATGTATTTCGTCTGTTAGTTCATTCCTGCATTCTTTCAAATTCCAGTTTGCCGTTTCATCTGGTCCATGCAATTTTCTGACATCAACTGATTCATTATTTCATTCCATTGTTACTTCTATCTCTTTCATAGGGGAGACTCTCCTCCCACTCGATATCTCTAGGTTGTATGTTCTCCCTCGTAAAGACTGATTTAAAATGCTTGTTCATAATTTCTGCCATTTCTATTTCCTATGTGTATTCGACTCCTTGTCGTAATTTCTCTAATTCTTGGTTGTTTTTTAGTTTATTATTTACAAATCTGTAAAATAGATTTGGTTGATCTTTACATTTTTCTATGACATCTTTTTCGTATTTTCTCTTTTCTTCTCTGCACACTTGTACATATTGATTTCTATAACTAGTATATATTTTCCATTTTTCAGGTCTTTTGTCTTTTAACTCCCTACATCTTTTGTTGCACCAACACTTTACATATCCTTTTTCTTGTTTTTGTCTTGGAACATACTTTTCCACTCCTTTATAAATTTTTGTCAAAATATTCCATTTCTCTTCTACTGTTGTTTCCTCCTTGTGTATTCTTTCCTAGTCAGCTTTTTGAAAGAATTCTCTTATTTGATCAATTTTTTTCCATACATCAATCTTCCCTTTCTATATTGTTCATTTTTTCCATGTATTTTTCCTCATTTAGTTCCAGTTCAACCAATATGTGGTCACTTTTACTTATTGGCGTCTTATATTCAATCTTGTCCACTATTTCAGGTTCTGATGTGATTATTAGGTCCAGTCTCGATGGTTCTTCCTCATTTCTATACCTAGTATTCTCTTGTATTCATTGCGTCATTGTATGTTCTATAATCATATCAAGTAGTACATTTCCCCATAGGTCGTCTCCACCCTTCACTGTCATCTCTTCCCAGCAGATTTCTTTACAATTAAAGTCACCCATTATAAATATTCTTCCTCCATCTTCCATTATCTTATTTAGTGTTATCCTTGTGTCTTCTAACATATTTTTGTGTTCTCTCTCTTCCCATGAAGCCATTTTAGGAGGCACATAATTTACTACAAACTTCCTGCTCTTCCCATCCCTGTCCTCCACTTCCATCATAATCATCTCTACTCTATTCTTTCCATATGTGACATTCCTCACATTTATATCCTTCTTAGTCAGGAACATAACTCCACCCCCTTGTTTTACCTCTCTGTTTCTAATCCAATAATTATATGCACCATGTCCTACACTGTTGGGTGGTAGTGGACCTTTCAATTTTGTCTCTACAATTCCCATTATGTCCGGTTCTTTTTCCTTCAGGTAATCATTCAGTTCGTTCAAGCCTGTTATTAAGCCATCTATGTTTGTGTAAGACACTTTTAATTTTCTGCTACTTCCATTGTGTTTTCTGTTTCCTTTCCGTTTTTCTCTGCTATGAACCATTTCCTCACTTTCATATCCACTACTCTCCAATAGAATTTCTCTTTTTCTGACTCTGTTCTTTTCTCGTTTTTTCCCTTAGCTTCTAGTCTTTTTGTTTTCTCATCCTCTCTTTCCTCTTTATTCATTTCTCTTTTTATCCATACTGTCTGCTAGCTTCCCTGTTTTTGCTAAGATATTCTCTGCTGTCGTTTGTGACCTAAATTTGATCTTAATTGGTATGGTCTTATCTGTATTGTATTTCCCTATTCTATATATTTCTTCAATTTCTTTCCCTGTTTCTTGTCCATCCTCTTGAACTACATCTAATATCTTGTTCACCTACCCCTTCTCCTCTTTTACTCCTGTGGTCCTATTTGGATTATGCTTCTCTTCCATCCCTAATATAATTAGGCATTCCTTTTTGTCCGCTAAGTCTCTTACTATGTTCTCCTTTTCTCTCATCACTTTGATAACTGTGTTCTTAGTTTGTTATTTCATCTGTTGTGCCACTATATCTCTAAATACAATTTTGTTGTTCTCTTGGACTTTTCTCCAACCCTGTGCTTCTTTTGCTATGGACTCTTTATTCTCTTTATTATTATTCTTTAACTCCTCATTCTCATCTTTTACTTCTTCTAACTGTCTTTTTAATTCTTCAATTTCTTTAGTTAGGTTTTGATTCTCCTTCTTTAATTCTTCCAATTTATCAACTCTTTGGGTAACTAGTGTTAATTGGCTAAACCTAACCTCCCATGCTTCGTTGATTTCTTTAGTTTCTCCTCTAGATTTACTAGTCGGGGAAGGTTGTCACCTCCTTCCTCATTAAATCCATAAAAGCAGTTATCTTCTCTTTCCATTGAGCTGTTGTTATCTATATTTCTGCTTTTGAGACCTCTGCTTCCTTGTTCTTCCTCATCTGTGTGTTCTGCACCCCTTTTGCTTACACCCCTTCTAACATCCGGGGCCCGTTCGTTTACTTCCTCATTTCCTTCCATTTTCCTCAGTAATCCCTCTCTTTCTCCTTTTTTTCCACCTTCTCACTACATCACGAGCTTTCCCCTTCCGTACTAATACTACAAAGGTACTCCCTTGTTGTTGAGATCGATGAAACTTGAAGTTTTCTTGGAGTTCCAAACTTCGCTGTCACTTCGACCGACGTGTGTGTATGTGTGTGTGTGGTGTGTGTGTATTTGTGTGTGTGTATGTGTGTGTGT
This sequence comes from Oratosquilla oratoria, assembly GCF_046742065.1. Classification (NCBI taxonomy): domain Eukaryota; kingdom Metazoa; phylum Arthropoda; class Malacostraca; order Stomatopoda; family Squillidae; genus Oratosquilla; species Oratosquilla oratoria. The sequence continues at coordinate 62,081,724 of NC_134792.1, read as the reverse complement.
GTGTGTGTGTGTGTGTGTATGTGTGTGTGTGTGGTGTGTGTGTATTTGTGTGTGTGTATGTGTGTGTGTGTGTGTGTGTGTAAGGTCACATAGGGAATAGGTCGAACAATACTTGACCTAAGACCATGGTGAGTCACACATACACACACACACACACACACACACACAAACTTCAAGATAATTAAAATATCGAAATGACCATTGTCATAAACAACTCAATTTCTAATTTGTCTCCTCAGATTCCTTGAGTTGTGTGTTCACACGTGACAACCGTTCGCCTCACTTGAATATTGCAACTTTTCAGGTACTAATAACTCAGTTGAAAATATGAACCAAAATTAAATACAACAGTCGAGTTACTTTCTGTGTCACCCTCTTTTGTACTCAAGTTAGGAAGCGTCATCTTACCAAACGGGTTAATCAGGAATCGAACTCGGAACTACTTTGCTGTGGTTCTGCATCACGGGGCGTGGCATGCTCTCAAGTGTTCTGAATGACCTCGCATCAGACGATGTCGTTGAGGTACAGAGGAGAATTATGTCAGTACACATAACAAAGATTCCTAAAATATACTACGGTAATGGTATCTGTGAGAGATATGAGTGAGGATCTACTGAGAATCCATAATATCACGATAAAGGAAGCTTAGGAAGGCGTAGCAGTTCGAGAATAGACCATAAAGGAACGAATCCACGTCATCAGCGTTGCCAGGGGAACGGAGTTCGTGAGGGACGTTAAAGAAAGCTGCTACTTACAGACTGACAAAAACATGTCTTCTCCTCCAGTGGTGCTTTAGTTACAGCACCATCTGGTGAATCGAATTGTAAATAAGCGCTACATCTATTTCCCGAGTGCTCATCTGCTGACCAACCTAACATCCCTATGGACTATGGACTACCCACAAAAGACCACCCAATCGCGCGGGATCGGTGTTCGTGGAAAGGGAAGAGAAGTCTGTAGGAAAATGAAAAGAAAGCTGTGTATGAAAGGGGCTATTACCACTAGGCGTTGTAAGGGACGTTTATTAGAGTTATTGTGTTGTGGGTCAGGAGGAATGAGTAGGAGACCTGAAATTCGAGGCCTGTTTTACAATTGTCGAGGGAAATTCATGGGGGATTATTTATTCAAGATCTTATCCAACAAAGTTAGGAAAGAAGTCGGAAGCTAACTCGTAGGGACAGTTAGATGGAGAGATTTTTAGTGATAGGTAAACTGAAATGGAAAGATGCAGGAGAGGAAGTTAGAAATTAAATTACTTTCAGTAGGAGAGCAAGTATGTTTTGATGTTTGTGTGTGTGGTCGTGTTTCTTGATTGCAATGTGCTTGTATGTGTGTGCCACGTAAAGACGGTTGCTGCCTTTATGTGGGTGTACATACAATGGAATATACATATTATAATATAAGTAAATGTATGAGTCATAGCCCGTTCTCTGCAGACGAAACAGACCTCCTGTAGTAGCGGATTCGTTTTGCCGGCAAGTCGAAGGCAAACATGACTAGAGCACACCAAATGAATGGATATATCAGGTGAGAATTGATTCCGGCCAACCATAACAAGTGTACTGAGCACCTGCTACCTTTACTAACGCTTGCCGCTTGTTCCAGACAGACTCATGTCTGTGCTACTCAGTCAGACAGAACCGAGCACATTGCGGCACACCTGGTTACGATCATTGTAATTTACTATAAGAATACGTTAACTTCCGCTGGTAACAGTATACAGTGGTGGAAGTTACAGTGCCGATGACAAGAAATTTATAGAATGTGGCCTTGGTGTGATGTGGCGTATCAGATGTTTTTGTTTGGTGTGAAGTCTTTTGAGGTGTTTGGTGTGCAGTGTGTGCTTGTGTTGGTATAGTGGACGAATGTTGGATACGTGGTGTAGTAATTCAGAATCGTTCCAATTCGTGTCCGTGATGAATCGGAGAGCGACGTTTGTTCTTCTGCCGGCCGGTCTCGCTCTACTTACGAGCTCCACAGCCAGCCGGCTTCTACTAATTCTCGTGTAGTCTACTGCTTTCCGACCATGATTCACTTGTGAGGTCCTTAGGTACTGCTGGTCATTCTCTCTCTCTTTCTGTCTTCTGCCCATTTTCTCTCTCCTTTCTGGGAGGCTGACTTCTCTTTCTTCCGTTATCTCTTTTCTGGACAAGTTTTTTTTTCCGTCTCCCATTCACGGCCGACCGGTCGTAGGTTCTTCTGTTTGTCATCAGAGGTCGCCGAAGAATATGAAGAGTCCGTATTGTACTCACCACACCAGGGAGAAGGTTCGAGATTGCTTATATATCTTTTCTTGTGCCGAATGGTCTCACTCCACTTTGAGGTCTGTCGACCGACCTGACTCATTTTGTAAGATTTTCATCTGACCTGCTGACTTCTTTTCTTTTTCCGTCCTTTGGTCAGCCAGCCTCCTTTTCTTTTCTCTCCTAGCAGGTCGTTTTTTTTTCTTTTTCTGGCAGGCCGGCCTCTCTACGCTCATCTTGTTTTCTACTTTTTCTACATTTTTTCTTCTCCCGTTCCTGGCCATCCTGTTGTCGGTTCATCTGTCGTTCCTCGCAGTCGTCCGACGCCAAAGAGCCGGAGGAGTCCGGACAGGTGCCCCCCTTCCCCTTTTTTTTTTCCTGGCCGCTTTGTTTTTCTTCTCTTCGGGCAAACCAGATATCTTTTTCTATTATTTAATGGGCGAACAAAGTCCCTTTTGTGCTTTACTTTTATTTTTCTTCTGTTTTTCCGTTCCTGGGCGGCCGGTCGACGGTTCTTCTGCCGGTCCTCGGAGTCCCCCGGCCTCCGAAGATCCTGAAGAGTCCAGACAAGTGTCGCACCACGCCACTTCACTTCTGAGGACCTCAGCCAGTCGGCTTCTACTGATATGATTCTCATTTTTTTCCCGTCCGGCCTTCCTCCACTTATGAGGTCCCCAGCCATCCGGCTTCTATAATTTCCTGTGTAGTCCTCTTCCGTCTGGCTTCGCTTCACTTGTGAGGTCCTCAGCCAGTCATGTTTTATTTTCAGGATGACCGTTTTTTTTTTCTTTTTTTTTTCTTAGCCGGTCAGTTTATTATCTATCTTATTTTTTGTTCTTTTTTGGCAGCCGGTCTTTTTTTTTTTCTCGTATGCTCTAGCCGGCCGGCATTTTTTATCTATCCCTCGGCCGCCCTCCTTTTTTCTTTCTCTTCCGTCCCAGTTGCTTTCTTTTTCTTTTCTTGTGATCAGCCAGGCATGTTTTTCTATTATCTAATGGGCGGACAAAGTATTTTTTCTTTCTTTTCTTTTTCCTGTCGGTCTTCGAAGTCCCCCGGCACCTAAAGAGTCTGAAGATTGCGGAGAGTTGTCGTACTGAACCCATAGGAATATTCGATATATATATATATATATATATATATATATATATATATATATATATATATATATATATATATATATATATATTACGCTGTTGGCTTGATTTCTCGGTACCATTTGATTTTTTTTTTTTTTTTTTTACCGTACTCTTTTTTCTTTTTTTTCACTTCTAGTTAGCCGGTATATTTTTCTCTTATGCTCTTTTTTCATCCGTCCGTTTCCTGTTTCTTCTCTCTTCTGGCCGACTGCTCGACATTTTTCTTTCTCTTGTGGCTGGCCATTGTTTTTTTTTTTCTCTTCAGGCCGTCAAAATACCTTTTTCTATTATCTAATGAGTGATGAGCGAAGACACTTTTTTTTTCTTTCGTTTCTGGCTTGACGGTGGACGGTTCTTCTGTCGGACTTTCGGGGTCTTCCGACATCCGAAGAACCTGAAGAGTCCGGACAGGTGTCGCACCACACCAGGAGGTATATTCGAGATTTTTTTTTTCTTTTTATATTTTCTCTTTTTTATTTTTTCTTCTTTTCATTCCCCTACCCCCTTTTTTTTTTTATTATTTTTCTTTTATTCGACTCGTTATAAAACCAAAAATCTCCTATCGATTTCCACTTGATCCTGGATATCGCCGAGGTATTCCATTCCTCCCTTTGGTCTCCCTTCAGTAACGAAGTGGTCCTCTGCTTTACTTCCTCCGGCTGTCGAAGGACGTAAGGCAAAGGTGACGGCGTTGGCCACGGGTACGCACTCTTAGCATAGGCCAATCTGTAATTTTTTATCATACCACTCCTATACCATTCCATAGGATATCATACGAGATGCATCTACGGTAGGTCATCATATGTGAGTTGCTAGT
>NC_134792.1:62062528-62075028 GCF_046742065.1 Oratosquilla oratoria | reverse complement strand
CTAAACACGTGACCCGATTGTTATATTTCCTTTTCTGTTTATACTAATTTCGTTCCTCACATTCCTTGAGTTGTCGGTTGCCATGATAGCTGTTCCCCTCACCTGCCCATTGCAACTTTTCAGGTGCCAATAAATCAGTTGGAAAGATATCTACCAGAATCCAAACATAACAGTCAGATTACGTTCTGTGTCACCCTCTTTTGTACTCAAGATGGGAAACGTCACCTAACCAAAGGGGTTAATCAGGAATCCAACCCGAACTACTTTGCTGCGGTTTTGCATCACGGGACGTGGCACGCTCTCAAGAGTTCTGGATGACCTAGTATCAGGCGATGTCGTTGAGACACAGAGGAGAGTTCTGGAAGTACCTAATGCAAAGATATGTCAAGTACACTGCGGTGATAGTATCTGTACGAGGTACTTGAGTGAGGATCCTTTGAGAATCCATAATATCACGATAAAGAAAGCTTGGGATGGCGTGCTAGTTCGAGAATAGAGAAAAGAACGTGTCCACGTAATCAGTGTTGCCAGGGAAACGGAGGAGTTCGTGAGAGACGTTAAGTAAAGATGGTACTTGCAGACTATGAAAAAAACATGTTTTACCCTCCAGTGGTGCTTTAGTTACAGCACCATCTGGTAAATAGAATAGCAAATAAGCACTAGACCTATCTTCCGAGTGGTCTTCTGCCGACCAACCTAACATCACTATGGACTATGGACTACTTAGAAAAGACCATCCACTCCCGCGGGATCGGTGTTTGTGGGAGGGGAAGAAAAGTCTGTAGAAAAATGAAAAGAACGCTGTGTATGAAAGGGGGCTATTACCACTAGTCGTTTTAAGGGATGTTAATTAAAGTTCTTGTGTTGTGGGTCAGGAGGAATGGGCAGAAGACCTGGAATTCGAGGCCTGCTTCACAACTGGTGAGGGAATTCTTTTGGGGATTTTTATTTAAGATATTAATCAACAAAGTTAGGAAAGGAGTCGAAAGCTAAGTCGTAGGGACAGTTAGAAAGAGGGAAAGATTTTTAGTGGTAGGTAAACTGAAATGAAAATGTATGCAGGAGAGAAAGTTATGCCACGTCCACACGGTCGAGCACTGTCCGCCGGGCACGAGGGCTTGGCTCGACAACGGGCAATTTCAGCGGGCAAACCATCAAACTGTCCGTTCCCGGCGCCATTTGCGGGCAGTGGATGGAGGGCTGACATCGCTGCCAAACGCACGAGGTGAGGTGCGAGCAAAGTTAGCAAACCCGCTCAGTACAGAATTCAGAATACAGACCGAAGTTACCTTACCACCATGTCCGCACCTAGTACTAGTGTGTACTGGTCTCGACAAGACGTGTTATTGGTGCTATGCTTTTTCTCATATTTGTCTCTTGCCTTTGTATATATGGTTCCACTTTCGAAAGGAGAACAGAAAAGCTGCTTATGTTCATTCTCATGTAATTGCAAAACAATTGTTCATTTTCATCCTGCAATTCACGTAGGATTGTCACTGAGCTTCCCATTAAATCACGTCTTTGTAACCACTTCCGGCATCAGATATGTCTCCGTGATTTCTTGTTTTTCTTTACAATGCAGGCAGTAATTATAATGCTGTAGAGTGCTACCTTCTTTCCAAGTATGGCGGGAACCATGGTTATCGTACCGCACTGAACCACTCCCTCTCAACCTCTGCTTGCGGCCAACTAACCTCCAACCACCATCGTCAGCCGTGGGGACACTTCGCGGGCAGAGTCTGCGGACTTTGCCCGGTAAGGGCAAAGTCTGCCAGGCACAGCTCGACCGTGTGGACGCGGCATTAGAAATGAAATTACTTCCAGTAGGAGAGAAAGCCTATGTAGATACGTGGTCGTGTTTCTTGACTGGAATGTGCTTGTGTGTGTGCCACGAGAGAGGATTGCTGCCTCTATGTGGGTGTACATACAATGGAACATACATAATATGATATAATTAAATGTATGAGTCATAGCCCGTTCTATGCTGACGAAAAAGACCTCCTGAAGTAGCGAAGTCATGTTACAGGCGAGTCGAAGGCAAACATGACTAGAGCACACCAAATAAATGGATGTATCCAGTGAGGGTTGAACCCGGTCAACCAAAACACGTGTATTGAGCACCCGCTACATTTCCTCACGCTTGCCGCTGGTTTTAGACGGATTCATGTCTGTGGTTCTCACTCAGACAGGACCTAGCACATTGTGGCACGTCCGGTCACGATCAGTCTAAGCTGTTAAGCTGACGTCCGCTGGTCACAATATACAGTGGTGGAGGTAACGGCACAGATAACAAGAAATCTGTAAAATGTGGCCTCAGTGTGATGTGGCGTATTAGATGTTCATGTTTGGTGTGAAGTCTTTTGAGGTGTTTGGTGTGCAGTGTGTGTTTCTATTGATATAATGGATGGATGTTGGGCACGTAGTGTAGTGATTCAGATTAGTTCCAATTCGTGTCCGTGATAAATCGGAGAGTGTAAGAGGCCGGTAGTGTACGAATGGAAATGAGCTAGGGCATTAGAATAATTCAGACTCGACGCCTGCTCGAGGGCAATGTTATGTCTAGGTGAGGGCGACGTTTTGTCTATGTAAACACACCGACGGTGGTGACTGTTTTATAATCGATTATGTAATCATAACTTTGTAAGCGCAGGCTAGCTTCGTTTGACTAATGCTGAGATAAACAATATCGCTAGTGGCATTGTAATGGCTTTCCGGATTGGTGCAAGGTGGAGAAGGAGGAAAAAAACTATTGGTGCATGAATTCAAAGTCACGCCCATAAGGAGTGACATTTATTTGAGAAGTCACCGGAGATTGGTTTAGAAAAATTAGTGACGTCAGACGAAGGTAGCTTAGCGTAGGATACGGGATCTCGAGAGAGAAGATACAGAGAAGATATAGAGAGAAGATATAGAGAGGGTGTGGAGAGAGGATCAGGAGACGATGTAGAGACGAGAGAAAAGAGATCCCGAGTGTAAGCAGAAGGTGAAATTACAGTGAAAGAAGAAAGAAAATTCACCACCCTTTTATTAACCCAAAGGACGAGAGGAATAGGCATGGGGCCTAGAAAATAGTGAGACTACAGGAAAAAGAAGGCATTGGGCCTACTGCTTAAGAGGAACTTGAATATTAGTGAAACTCACGTAACGAGAGGCAAGGGGCCTTGAGACGAGTGATATTACAAGTCAAATTTAAGTGACAGTGGTGACAAGGGGAGGTGAAAGTGGTGGCAGCGGTGGGATGAACTGGGTGTTAAACACCTCCGAAGAGAAGTGGCGCAAGAAGTCTACGGGAACAAGACAACCAAAATCAAGAGTGTATTACGACTACGAGAGAAATCTACAACTTCAAGTAACTGCTACGTTGGGAACAAGCATTCTTCAAGATTCTTCAAGGAGATCATCATCTACAAGGCGGTCTTCAAGGCAGAGTGTGTGATGGAGGAGGAACAACGTCGTTGAGGAATGACAAGACCGTAGAAGGACGTCAAACCAGACATTGACATCACGAAGCGACATCGCAAGCAGCCAGGCTAAAGCAAGGTATTAGTAATAAGTATGAGTACCCCTCAGAATTCTAACGTGTTGAGACACGAAATTCACACATCAAATACAAATATTCCAAAATTCACAGGAGAGTCTAACACATATGGTGTAAACAAGTTCCTGAACCTCATTGACACTCTTATAGTTAGTAAAAACATTACCAATGAGGATCGTAAGATTGAGATTCTCAAGGAGAATATAGATCCAGAGCATGGAAGGGCGAGGTTTGTCATTAACTTCCAGCAAATGGAATTAATTAATCAATATGATAATTACAAGAAAGCATTTCTCAAGCATTTCATGTCCAAATGTGATCAGGATCCTATTAGATCATTGGTAAAAATGATTAAGGAAGTTAGGACAAGTGAAACTGACACAGAGTACTTAGCTAGATTAGATAGATGGTCAAAAGACATGAATTCTATCTTGAAAGATTCAGACTGGATAGAAAGATCTAGTGAGAAGATGGAAATCTCACAGGTAATCAAATTGATTACATTTAGCTTATTGGCAAAGAATTCTGATGACTTAACAGCAGAAAGGCTGTACAAAGATTTAAAATCAAATATCTGTTTAGGAGAAGTAGATTATCTTCTTCAAGGATACAGTGAGACCAGAACAATAAACCCATATGTAATGCCTATAAATCAACAAAGCCAATATAGGAACTCTAGAGAGTTTAAGAAAACAGAAGTAGGACATAGGCGGCATGCTAGAAGTCCATCTAGGGATAGGGATACCAGAATCCTATGTTTTAATTGTAATGCATGGGGACACAAGGCACAAGAATGTTTTTATGGGATTATTTGCAGAAATTGCAAATACGAAGGTCACAATGAGTATCAATGTAGGAACCCTCCATTCTGTATTTACCATAATAAAATCGGACACAGAACTCATGAATGCCGAAATTTTCGGGTACCCCCAGGGCTAAGAGGAAAACCCTCAGACACAGAATAAACCATTTCAGACCTCCCCATATATATACCGATAGGCGGTATTGTGTTAAATATGGGAATGCAAGGGAGATGAAAGAAACTGACAAACTGATAATTACTGTTGGTAAAACTGCTGTAGGACCTCTCATTGCGGGTAAAGTGTTCAATAAGCCTATTCAAATTTTTATTGATACAGGGTCTGTAGTTAATGTAATTACTAGTAAAGTTTTAAACCAGTTGAACCCAGGAGTGAAAATGTTGGAACCAATCCGTTACACATTGCAAGGTGTAACTGGAAATCAGTTAAAAACATTAGGCAAGATTGAGCTAGAAGTTGCCTTGTATACAAATGAACAATTGTACATCCCAGTGATAGTGGTAGAAGAGTCTGTTTTTCCAGGAGATTTATTGATAGGATTTGCAGCTATGAGAAAAGAAAACATGGTAATTTGTCCTGCTGACTTAGGAATTTTAGTGAAGTCACAGTTAATCCCATTCTTAAATCAACCAGACTTAAGACCAGTGACAGGAATCAATGAATCCTTAGATAACATTTCTATCCTAGATAGCGAGGCCGAGCGGTCCAACCCTACAGAAAGTAAAACAATTTGTGAACCCAACTCAGAAGTTCAGGAAATCCCAGAGATTACTAAATTATCAACCACAGATGCCTTGAGAATTGCAGATTGCGGATTGACAAGGTCGACATTGTTACATCCCATGTCAATTAATAAGGTTGAAGTGTGTTTGAAAGGAATCAATGTAGACTCTGAAGTAATTACAGTCCCAGAATCAGTTAAACTTAAAGGATTGAAGTGGGACTCAGGGATTTATAAGACAAATAAGAACAGAGTAGAAGTATTAGTAATTAATACTATGAATAAAGAGATAGTTTTAAAGAAAGGTACACAAATAGGATGTATTCAGGTGTGTACTAAACCTATTAAGATTTTAAATGAGAATAGTGAGGAGATAGAATTACCAACTTCATCAATTTGTTCAGTACAAGAAGGCATAGACTTAAGAAATAGATATAAAGAATTATTACAATCAACTAATTGCCCTGAGTTGGATGAAGCTTTATTTGCTTTGCTTATGAAACATAAAAAAGCAATTGCTTTGCCGGGGGACGCCTTAGGCAAAACAACTGTTTTAAAACATCACATTAAGTTAAAACCAGGAACACAACCTATCTACATACCAGCCTACAGAGTTCCTCACTCTAAATTAGCTGTAGTAGATAAACTCATCACTGAAATGTTATCACAGGATATTATTGAACATAGTAAAAGTGAGTGGAATTTTCCGTTGATCCTAGTACCAAAGTCTGATGGGACTATGCGACCAGTTATTGATTACAGGGAACTGAATAAGCACACCATTCGTGACAGGTTACCATTACCCATTATCGGTGACATTTTGAGAAGTTTGGGAACTGAGAATAGATATTTTAGTACTATAGATATCAAATCAGCTTTTTGGCAAATAGAATTGCATGAAGATTCAAGAGAGTTCACAGCATTTTCTACTACAACAGGACATTATGAGTTCAAGAGAATGCCATTTGGGTTATGTAATAGTCCATTAACTTACATGAGATTAATGAATACTATTCTAGATGGATTGTTAGGAAACACTGCCAGTGTATTTCTAGATGACATTTTAATAGTTTCTCAGACTGCAGTGGAGCACTTTAAGAAATTAGATTTGATATTCTCAAGACTAGGAGAAGCTGGGTTAAAAGTAAAACTTGAAAAATGTAAGTTCTTGCAAGACAGTGTCATTTACTTAGGACATAAGATAGACAGACACGGACTGAGTACAGTAATTTCAAAGGTTGACGCTGTCAAGAATTTTCCAGTTCCGACCAATGTAGACAAGGTTAGGAGCTTTTTGGGATTAACAGGATATTATAGAAAATTCATTCAAAGTTATGCTGACATTGCTAATCCACTAAGTTCTTTGTTGAGAAAGGACTCAAAGTTCATATGGGGACCTGCGCAACAGCAAGCTTTTGACAAGTTGAAAGATAAACTCACGAGTTCACCTATTTTAATTTTCCCCGACTATGAAAAAGAATTTATTCTTTGTACTGATGCGTCTGACATAGGGTTAGGAGGCATACTAATGCAAGAGAGAAATGGAACTTTAAAACCCATAGCTTACACATCCAGACTTTGTAATAGTGCGGAGAGAAACTATTCTATAACTGAAAGAGAAACTTTAGCAGTAATTTATTCTTTAGAAAGTTTTAGGGATATGATACTAGGGTATCCCATCAGAGTTTGGACTGATCACACAGCTATTCAGAACTTATTTAAGCATAAGAATCTTAGAGGCAGACTTGCTAGATGGTTTGCGATACTTCAGTGCTATGATGTTCAATTTAATTATATTCCGGGTAGAAGGAATGTAGCAGATCCACTTTCTAGAAACATTAGTCAACCAATGACTGGGACTGGGTTGATTAATTTTGTTTGTAGTATAGAAGAATTAGTAACTTTAGATGAAGAAATGCTAATAAGAGAACAGAGAGATGATGAGACATGTGATTCAATAATCAAGCATTTGATGAACCCAAGAGGAGATCCTCCAAAGCTACCAAAGGGGCATAAGATAGAGGAATTTCATTTGATTAATGGAATTTTGTATAGGAAAACATTTGTAAATGGGAAAGATATTTCTAGAGGTCAAGTAAATCAGTTGGTTATACCACAAACTCTGGTAAATGAGATATTGAAGTTACTTCATGATAGTGATTGTAGTTCACATCCTGGAAAGGATAAAACTTATAGACAGGCACAACTTAAGTACTTTTGGCTAGGTATGAAGAAAACTATATATGATTATATAGAAAAATGTGTAAAATGTGTAAAGGTGAAGGGAAATACACCAAAACCTGCTCCTATACTCACCTATCCCATTCCACAGAAACCTTGGGAAAGAGTTCACATGGATACTTTGGAATTACCATTAACAGAGAACGGCTTTAAATACCTATTTGTTGCTATTGATTATTTTTCAAGATTTTGTATATTACAACCCATAATCAATAAGAAAGCTGAAACTATTGCTTCCGTAATCTATGATCAGATTATCTGTAATTTTACTACACCTAACATCCTAGTTTCAGATAATGGGACTGAATTTAATAACAAAATCTTGGAAAATCTATTTAATGTGTTCCACATCAAGAAAGTCAATATACTCGTTAACCATCCCCAAAGTAATGGAGTAGTAGAAAGGTTAAACAAAAAGATAATTATATGTCTTAGAACCCTAATAAGTCCTCATAGTGTAACTTGGGATACTTGGATTCCTTGTGTTAAGTGTACCCTGAACAATCAAATTAATGTAGCAACTGGGGATACACCTCATTTTATAATTTTTGGGGAGGACAAAACTCTGCCATATGAAATGTTGACTGCAGAGCAAAAACCCATATATAATATGGATGATTATATATCCAATAGGATAAATACTCTTCAAAGTATTCACCAAAGAGTTAGGAAACATATGCAGGTGTATTCACAAGAGATGAGGGAACAACAACACAAAATAGCTCGTAAACTAGAATTGAAAATTGGGGAATTAGTAATGGTCAAAGCAACCTCACCCAATAATAAACTTTCACTAAGGTACACTGGTCCATATAGGGTAATTGATTCTGCAGGTGGAAACAAGTTTAAACTTAAACATTTAGAATCAAGAGAAGAATTGGTAGGACATTTAGATGACATAAGGAAAATTAGCTTGCAGATCTATGAAGATGATTATAGTAATACTTTGTGCATAAATATTAATAACCCTGGAGAATATGGAGAATATTATAATGATATTTTTCAAGAGTTGAACATTAATCTTGATGTATTTTACAGATAGTATTGACCATTTGTATGTATTTGGGATGGGAGACCTAAACAACTGCAACTTGGTGTCAAGCAGATACATGGAAACCTAAAACCTAGGATCTGCTGTGGTCAGACTTGGAACCTTAAGGACTTAAGGACCTCTCATCTGAGTACACACATGAGTATTGTGACCATTTTAAAGTAATAAGACTGTCTTTGAAAATGAAGTGTGTTGGAAATAATATTGAACAAGAAGAGACACTCAAACTCTAAATTAGTGTGTTTTGCAAATTAATTGCTATTATCTTTGATAAACCATTCAAATTGAAAGTTAGTGTTCATAGTGAATTTTCTAATCAATTACATCCTTTCTGTAGACAATCTAAGAGAAAGCATGATCTCTTTTGTGTTCCGAGAGGCTTCGCATGAACTCTCTGGTTAGGAATATGTCTGTTATGAACAATTGTCATTACCAACGAATTTTGGTAGACCAGATCCCTCATTGTAACATACAAGGATCTCATTACCTGTTTTTCCCTAACAAGACAAAGGTATCAATAAATTGTCCCGGGTTGAGTCCTAAATTGGATTTGGTTGAAGGTCTTGTCTCTATTCAAGATAACTGCGAATTGCATGCAGACACTATTTCCACCATTTCTAATACCCTTAATACAATGCATTTAACCGAGGACACCTACATTTCAACCTTCAACTTCACATTGCCTGAAAACTCTCCTCCCTTGAAAATTAAGAGAAGACCATTGTCAAGATCTCCCTCAAATGAATTACCTATGATACCAATCCTTATCATACCCTTACTTTCAGTGTTAGTGGCAGCACTGATTGCCTTTGTTGTATTCCGGAGATTGGCTCTGTCAAAGCAAATCAACCATGTAACCGCTTAATTCAATACCTTATATATATATTGAGATGCATGTTATTCACATTTATAGGTATTATGTTTATGTATTATTCCCAATTTATTTTGGAGGGTAGATTAACAATTACGCAAGGGTAGATTAGCTTATTCTAGAAATATATTAGCAAGCCCTGTAAGAGGGAAATAAGAAATTGGTCGGGACGACCAAGGGTAGCTGCCGAGCCCTGTAAGAGGCCGGTAGTGTACGAATGGAAATGAGCTAGGGCATTAGAATAATTCAGACTCGACGCCTGCTCGAGGGCAATGTTATGTCTAGGTGAGGGCGACGTTTTGTCTATGTAAACACACCGACGGTGGTGACTGTTTTATAATCGATTATGTAATCATAACTTTGTAAGCGCAGGCTAGCTTCGTTTGACTAATGCTGAGATAAACAATATCGCTAGTGGCATTGTAATGGCTTTCCGGGTTGGTGCAAGGTGGAGAAGGAGGAAAAAACTATTGGTGCATGAATTCAAAGTCACGCCCATAAGGAGTGACATTTACTTGAGAAGTAACTGGAGATTGGTTTAGAAAAATTAGTGACGTCAGACGAAGGTTGCTTAGCGTAAGATACGGGATCTCGTCAGACGTTCTAGAGAGAAGATATTGAGAGAAGATATAGAGAGAAGATATAGAGAGGGTGTGGAGAGAGGATCAGGAGACGATGTAGAGACGAGAGAAAAGAGATCCCGAGTGTAAGCAGAAGGTGAAATTACAGTGAAAGAAGAAAGAAAATTCACCACCCTTTTATTAACCCAAAGGACGAGAGGAATAGGCATGGGGCCTAGAAAATAGTGAGACTACAGGAAAAAGAAGGCATTGGGCCTACTGCTTAAGAGGAACTTGAATATTAGTGAAACTCACGTAACGAGAGGCAAGGGGCCTTGAGACGAGTGATATTACAAGTCAAATTTAAGTGACAGTGGTGACAAGGGGAGGTGAAAGAGAGCGACGTTCTGAAGGCTCTCATGGGAGTAATTGTTTGAAGCGCATACCAGCTAGCTCAACCCAGGACACAGGCACAGTATCGATCTTACCTTTGCTGAGCACAGACGACGTTGGACGACCATGGACGCAGTCGAAGAACGCCTGAGTTTCCCCAGCATAGCTTTATCTTTTGCTGAATGCGGAAGTGTGGTCCCCAGGTCAAAGCAGAGCCCAGCGTACTTCCCAAAACGGTGGCCTGGCCTTTAGCTGGAATGTTTAGGTTGCTTATTGTGAGAAGTGCTTCGACGATTGTTTTGCTGTTCGTATTGCAGTGGAAATATAAAACTTTGCACTTCAACACATTCGTCTGAATGCGCCACTGTTGCTCCCATGCATGTCCCCTGTCTAGTGTAGTTTGCATGATGTGTATTACTCCCTGTAGTGTTTTGTGTCTGCTGAGATGGTTGGTGTCGTCCGCTTATGAGAGAGGCCTGGTTACGAGGGTAGGACGGCTCTGGAATGTCATTGGTGTATAGATTGTGGAGAATTGGATCAAGGACAGAACCCTGCGTCACTCCCGCCTCAGGTATAAAGGGTTGGGACAGACGGCCCAGCCACTTTATTGTAATTGACATGCCGTCCACGTAATTGCAGAGCAACTGCGTGAACCGCAGGGCAAAGTTGAAGAAGTGGTACAGTTTGTACTTAAGACCTTCGTGCCGGTGTCGAATACCTTCTCCACGTCCTTGCATACCATGATTGCCTTTATGGGATGACCGTCCAGTGGTTCTTGAGCCTAGGTTTACTTGTGAGTTCCTCAACCAGCCGGCTCTTATTGATTCTTGGGTGTTTTTTTAACGGCTGGCCTCGCTTTTCTTGTGAGGTCCTCAGCCAGCCGCCTTTTATTCATTCTTATGTGATCTTCAGCTGACACGCCTCGCTTTTCTTGTAAGGTCCTCAGCCAGTCGTCTTTTATTTATTTTGGTGTGGTCTTCAGCCGACCGCCCTCGATCTTCTTGTGAGGTCCTCAGCAAGTCGGCTTTTATTTATTCCTGTGTGGTCTTCTGCCAGCCGTCTTCGCTCCACATGTGAGGTCTTCAATCAACTAGCTTTTATTTATTCTCGTTTGTTCTTCTGCCGGCCGGTCTCGCTCTACTTGCGAGCTCTTCAGCCAGCCGGCTTCTACTAATTCCCGTGTGGTCTTGCAGGCCTTGATTTACTCGTGAGGTCCTTAGGTACTGCTGGTCATTCTCTCTCTCTTTCTGTCTTCTGCCCATTTTCTCTCTGTGTCTCTCCCTCTCCTTTCTGGGAGGACGGCTTCTCTTTCTTCTGTTATCTCTTTTCTGGACAAGTTCTTTTTTTTTTTCCGTATCCCATTCCCGGCTGACCGGTCGCGGGTTCTTCAGTCCGTCATCAGAAACCACCGAAGAATATGAAGAGTCCGTATCGTACTCACCACACCAGGAAGAATGTTCGAGATTGTTTATATATCTTTTCTTTTGCCGGCTGGCCTCACTCCACTTGTGAGGTCCTCAGCCTGCCGGCTTTTACCGATTCCTGTGTGGTTGTCTGTCGACCGGCCTCACTCCTTTTTCCTACAGGTCGTCAGGCCGGCCTCTCTACGCTCATTTCCTTTTCTCCTAATTTTTCTACATTTTTTCTTCTCCCGTTTCTGGCGATCCGGTCGTCGGTTCTTCTGTTGTTCCTCGCAGTCCTCTAGCCACAGAAGAGCCTGAAGAGTCCGGATAGGTGCCGCCGCCCCCCCTTTTTCTGGCTGGCCGCTTTCTTTTTCTTCTCTTCGGGCCAGCCAGATATCTTTTTCTATTATCTAATGGGCGGACGAAGTCCCTTTTGTGCTTTATTTTTTTGTCTTCTGTTCTTCCGTTCCTGGGTGGCCGGTCCACTGTTCTTTTGCCGGTCCTCGGAGTCCTCCGACCGCCGAAGAACCTGAAGAGTCCAGATAAGTGTCGCACCACGCCACGAGGAATAATCGATTTTTTTTTTATTGTTCTTTTTCTTCTTCTTATATTTACTTTTTTATTTCTTCTTCTTTTCATTTCCTTTTTTTTTTTTTATTCCACTCGTTATGAAGTGGAAGATCTCCTGTCGATTTTGTCTTGATCCTAGCTGTCCCCTGCTTTACTTCCTTCGGCTGCCCAAGCCCGTAAGGCAAAGGTGACGACTTCGGTCTCGTTTTTCTTGTGAGGTGTTCAACTAAGCCGCTTTTATTCATTGCAGTGTGTTCTTCTGCCGGCCGGCCTCGCTTTATTTGTGAAGTTCTCAGTCAGCCTGCTTTTACTGATTCTCTGAGGTCTGCCA
>NC_134792.1:62045028-62055028 GCF_046742065.1 Oratosquilla oratoria | reverse complement strand
AGGAAAACTATTGGAACGGATGGAGGACTTCTTGACCGGGAGAAAAATGAGGGTAGTTCTTAGAGACATATACTCGACCTGGGAAATAATGAAAAGTGGAGTTCCACAAGGTTCGGTATTGGCTCCGATTATGTTTGCCATACATATAAATGACATGGATGAAGGTGTGGAATGTTATATGAATTTCTTAGCAGATGATGCAAAATTATTAAAGAAAGTAAATACAGAGGAAGATTGTGAATCACTACAGAAAGACTAGGATAAAGTCTGGGAGTGGAGTCAAAAGTAGGAAGTGAACTTTAACATCAAGAAATATAGTATAATGGAGTTTGGAAAAAGTAAAAATAGAATATCGGGGCAATATAAAATTGGTACAAAGAAATTAAAAAAAGTAAGCTCGGAAAGGGACCTAGGAGTAATTATCAGCAAAGACATGTCACCAGACAAGCATATCAACAAAATAGTCGGAGAAACCTTCAATTTACTAAGATCAATGAAAGTGGCCTTTGATTACTTGGATGAGGAAATGGTAAAGAAAATATTAGTTACACTGATAAGACCAAGATTGGAGTATGCTGCGACACTATGGACACCCAGTACTAAAAAGAATATAAAGAAATTAGAAAGAATACAAAGAGCAACGACAAAGATGGCACCAACACTCTCCAAATTGACATACGAACAAAGATTGTCCAAATTGGAACTACCAACCCTGGAACAAAGAAGAGAAAGAGGAGATCTACTGACTATTTACAGAATTATGAAAGGAATGGAAGTCCTAGATAGAGATGATTTATTAAAGTGGGACAAGAGAAAAACAAGAGGACATGAAAAGAAACTCAAAAAGGATAGTTATAGAAGAGATCTGAAAAAGAATAGCTTCCCACACAGAGTGGTGGATATCTGGAATAAATTAGATGAGGCAACAGTGTGTGCAAATACTATACAAGAATTTAAGAACAAACTTGATGCTGAAAGATACAAAGACGGATCACTACGAGCATAACTCCCTTCCCGTATAATACAATTAGATAAATACAACTGGGTAAATACACATACACACACACAAGCCTCAAGAAAATAAAAAATGATAGTTATAAAAGAGATCTAAAAAAGAATAGCTTCCCACACGGAGTGGTGGATATCTGGAATAAATTGAATGAGGCAACAGTGTGTGCAAATACTATACAAGGATCACTACGATCATAGCTCCCTTCCCGTATAATACAACTAGGTAAATGCAACAAGGTAAGTACATACACACGCACACACACACACACACACACACACACACACACACACACACACACACACACACACACACACACACACACACACACACACACACACACACACACACACACACACACTCAAACAACTCAATTTCCACTTGACAAATTACAGGGTGACACGTGACCCGATTGTTACATTTTCATTTCTGTTTATACTAATTTGTTTCATCAGATTCCTTGAGTTGTGTGTTGCCACATGATAGCTGTTCTCCTTACTTAACCACTGCAACTTTACAGTATGAGTCATAGCCCGTTATCTGCCGACGAAACAGACCTCCTGAGGTAGCGGAATTGTTTTTCCGGGGAGTCGATGGTAAACATGAATAGAGCACACCAAATGAATGGATGTATCCGGTGAGGATTGATACCGGCCAACCATAACACGTGTACTGAGCATCTGCTACCTTTCTTCACACTTGCCGCTGGTTTCAGACGGACTCCTCATGTTCGTAGTACTCAGTCAGACAGGACCCGGCACATTGCGGCACGTCTGATCACGATCAGTCTAAACTGAGAAAAGGATACGTTAAAGTCCGTTGGTCACATTATACAACGGCGCAGATGACAAGAAATCTATAGAATGTGGCCTTAGTGTGATGTGGCGTATCAGATGTTTATGTTTGGCGTGAAGTATTTCGAGGTGTTTGGTGTGCAGTGTGTGTTTGTGTGGGTATGTTGGACGAATTTTGGCCACTTGGTGTAGTGATTCAGAGATTCTGAAGTCGTTCCAATTCGTGCCCGTGATAAATCAGAGAGCGACGTTCCAGTGAGGATTTATCCCGACCAACCATAACATGTGCACAGAGCACCTGATACCTTTCTTCACACTTGCCGCTGGTTACAGACAGACTCATCATCTTCGTATCACTCAGTCAGACAAGACCCAGCACATTGCCGCACGTCTGGCCACGATCAGTCTCTGGTGGGAGTATTTGTTTAAAGCGCATGCCATCTGGCTCGACCCAGGAGACTGGCACTGTATCGGTCTGGATACTGACGACGTTTGACGACCATGGACACAGTCGAAGAACGCCTGAGCTTCCCCAGCGTAGCTTTAGCTTTTGCTTTGTGAATGTGGAAGTATGGTCTCTAGGTCAGACCAGGGCCCAGCATGCTTCCCAAAACAGTGGTCTGGAATGTGTAGGTTGCTTATTGTGAGAGGTGTTTCGACGAGTATTTTATTGTTCGTGTTGCAGTGGAAGAATACAACTTTGCACTTCGACACATTCGTCTTAATGTGCCACTGTTATTTCCATGAATGTGCCCTGTCTAGTGTAGTTTACTTGATGTGCACTATTACTGTAGTGTTTTGTGTCTGTTGAGGTGGTTGGTGTCGTCCACATATGAGAGAGGCCTGGTTACGAGGGTAGAGCGGCTCTAGGATGTTATTGGTGTACAAGTTGTTGATAATTGGGTCAAGGACCGAACCCCGCGGCACTCCCGCCTCAGGTACAAAGAATTGGGACAGACGGCTAGCAGCTTTGTTCTAATTGACCTGCCATCCAGGTAATTGCCGCGTGAACGGAAGGGCAAAGTTGAAGAAGTGGTGCTGTTAAGGATTAAAACCTTCGTGCCAGTGTCGAATGCCTTCTCTAGGTTCTTGCACATCATGATTGCCTTTCCGGTATGATCGTCACGCGGTTCTTGGGTTTAGCCTCACTTGTGAGTTCCCCAACCACCCGGTTCTTACTGTGAGGTCCTTAGCCAGCCAGCTTTTATTTATTCCTATATGATCTTCAGTCAGCCGGCCTCGCTTTTCTTGTGAGGTCCTGAGCCAGCCAGCTTTTACTTATTCCCGTGTGCTCTTCTGACGCCCGGTGTCACTTTTCTAGTGAGGTCGTCAGCCAGCTAGCCTTACTTATTCTTGTGTATTCTTCTACCAGCCGTCCTCGTTCCACTTGTGAGGTCTTCAACCAGTCAGTTTGTTCTTTCTCGTGTGTTCTTCTTCCGACCGGTCTCGCTCTACTTGTGAGGTCCTTAGTCAGTCGGCTTCTACTAATTTCCATATGATCTTCTGCTGGTCGGTCTTGATTTACTTGTGAGGTCCTTAGATCCTGTCGGTCATTCTCTCTATTTCCTGGCCATTTTCTCTCTCTGCCTCTCTCCTTTCTGGCAGGCCGGCTTCCCTTTCTTCTGTTGTATTTTTTTCTGGACAATTTCTTCTTTTTGTTTTTCTTTTTTCCGTCTCCCCTTCCCGGCCGACCGTTGTCGGTTCTTTTGTCCTTCATGAGGCCACCGAAGAACTTGAAGAGACCGTATCGTACTCACAACACCAGGAAGAATGTTCGAGATTGTTTATAAAAAAATTCTTTTGCCGGCTGGCCTCGCTCTACTTGTGAGGTCCTCAGCCTGCTGGCTTTTACTGATTCCCGTGTGGTTTTCTGCCGACAGGCCTCGCTCCATTTGTAAGGTCTTCATCTGACCTGCTTTTTTTTTCTTTTATTATCTGGCCATACAGCCTCTCTCTCTCTCTCTCTCTCTCTCTCTCTCTCTCTCTCTCTCTCTCTCTCTCTCTCTCTCTCTCTCTCTCTCTCTCTCTCCTGGCAGGTCGTTTATTTTTTTTTCCTTCCTGGCAGGCCGGCCTCTCTTTCTATACTCATCTCCTTTTCTATTTCTTTTCTACGTTTCTTATTTTTATTTTCCCGTATCTAGCCATCCGGACTCCGCCGGGCGCCGAAGAATTTGAAGAGTCTTGACAGGTGTCGCACCCACTTGGAGGAATAGTCGATATTGTTTCTTTTTCTTTCATTTTCCGTTTCTTCTTTTTCTTCTTTTCATTTCCCTTTTTCTATATTCAACTCGTTATGAACCAAAACGTCTCCTGTCTTTTTTTACTTGAGTGTGGCTCATTTCCTTTTCTTCTTCTTTTTCTACCCTTCTTTTTCTTCGTCATTTTTTTCTTTCTCCCGCTCCTAATCATCCGGTCGTCGGTTCTCCTATCGATACTCGGAGTCCCCCGGCCGCCGAAGAGCATGAAGAGTCCGGACAGATGCCGTACCGCACCGGGAGAGTTTTTTTTTCAGCTCTCGGCTTGCTTGCTCAGCATCCTGTGGAAAGAACCCTATGTAGGGGTCCTTCAGTCCGTCGGCTTCCGTCCTTCCATGGCGCTCGTTAGGTCTGTCGTTCCGTCAGGACCGCCGTACATCGGATTTCCTTCTGGGTTTATTTTGCCGTCTTCCTTTGGTCACCGCCGTCTTCCCTCTATCCACTTCCATGCGGCTTTTAGCCTGCCGGCTTACCGATCGGCCTCTCTCCTTTTATGAGGGTCTCAGCCAGCCGGCTTTTATTCTTTCCCGTGTGGTCCTCTGCCGGCAGGTCTCGCTCTGACTTGTGAGTTCTGCAGCCAGTCGGATTTTTTTTTCTTTTTTTTTACCGACCGGACTCTTTTTTTTTCACTTCTAGTTAGCCGATATATTTTTCTCTTATGCTCCGTCCGTTGTTTGTTTCTTTTTTTTTTCTCTTGTGGCCGGCCCTTTTTTTTTTCTCTCTCTCTCTCTTGAGGCCATCCAGATATATTTTTCTATTATCTAATGGCCGTGTAAACTTTTTTTTTTCTCTTCCGTTCCTGACCGGCCGGTCGAGGGTTCTTCTGTCGGTCCTCGGAGTCCTCCGGCAGCCGAAGAACCTGAAGAGTCTGGACGGGTGTCGCACCACACCAGGAACAATAGTCGAGATTGTTGTTGTTGTTTTTCTCTTTTTCTTCTTTTTTTCATTTCTCTTATTTCTCTTTTTTATTTTCTTTCATTTCTCTCTTTTTTTCTATATTCGACTCACTACGAACCGAAAGGTCTGCTGTCGATTTCCCCTTGAGCCTGGCCATCGCCGAGCTATTCCATTCGTGCCTTTGGTCTCCCTTCAGTAACGAAGTGGTCCTCTGCTTTACTTCCTCCGGCTGTCGAAGAACGAAAGGCAAAGGTGACGGCATTGGCCACGGGTACGCACTCTTAGCATAGACCGATCTGTAACCTTTCATTATCGGCTGAAAGAAACCTGCACAGCGAAGCTATAGCGATAATCCCATACCACACTCCTGGTCATATGGCCATTTTCCCGAAGGTTGAGTGTGGTTTGAATTTTCCGCCAAAATCATCGGAAATTTAAAATTCCCGGCTCTGTGCAGGCATGCGCATTGTCGACCCCACCTCCCCCTCCCTATCCCCTCCCTTCTTACCCGGCTAGCTCGAGCCGGACGTCGCGTCACTTAGATCGCGGAAACGGGACCGAGTGGTTAACTCGCTGCCCACATGGGAGCAGGCGGTCCCGTTTCCTGCTGGTTAATCGTCTGTTAGTTTTATCGCTTTCCGCTTGGCTGCTGGTTTGTCTCATTCTTCGACTTTGATTTTATACGAGCACAATCCGTCCCCGTCTTCGAGCCGTCCCTGGTAAACAACCCGGGTCCTCTCGGAGGACAGGGGACGTGTCTTATGGTACGGAGTGTGGCGCCCCCCAGGGTCATCAGGCCTCTCGGCTGCGCCATACCTCTGACCATCATCGGTCTTCTGTTGCCTCACGGTTTGTATCAGGCCCTAGGCGTAGACTTTGACCATATACGATCGCAATACGTCCCCGTCTCCAGGCCGTCCGTGGTAAGAACCCGGGCCTCTTTGAAGACGGGGGGGCGTGTCTTATGGTACGTAGTGTGGCGCCCCCCAGGGTCATCAGGCCTCTCGGCAGCGCCATAGCTCTGACCATCATCGGTCCTCTATTGCCTCACGGTTTGTATCAGGCCCTAGGCGTAGACTTTGACCATATACGATCGCAATACGTCCCCGTCTCCAGGCCGTCCGTGGTAAGAACCCGGGCCTCTTTGAAGACGGGGGGGACGTGTCTTATGGTACGGAGTGTGGCGCCCCCCAGGGTCATCAGGCCTCTCGGCAGCCCCAAACCTCCGGTCATCAATGGTCCTCTAACAGCCTCATAGCTTGCTTCGTCAGGCCCTAGGCGTAGACTTTGACCTTATACGATCGTAATCCGTTCCCCATACGTCTTCGGGTCGTCCGCGGTAAGAACCCGGGCCTCTCGGAAGAGAGGGGGACGTGTCCTATGGTACGGAGGGGGTGCCCCCGAGGGTCATCAGGCCTCTCGGCAGCCCCATACATCCGACCAATAATGGTCCTATAACGCCTTAATGGCTCCCTTTGTGAGGCCCTAGGCGTAGACTTTGACCTTTTCCACTCGTAATCCGTTCCCCATACGTCTTCGAGTCGTACGTGGTAAGAATCCGGGCCTCTCGGAGGACAAGGGGACGTGTCCTATGATACGGAGGGTGACGCCCCGAGGGTCATCAGGCCTCGGCAGCCCCATACCTTCGACCAATAATGGTCCTTTAAAGCCTTATAACTTTCTTTGTCAGGCCCTAGGCGTAGACTTTGACCTTTTCCACTCGTACTCCGTTCCCCATACGTCCTCAAGTCGTCCGTGGTAAGAACCCGGGCCTCTTGGAGGACAAGGGGACGTGTCTTATGATACGGAGGGTGGCTCCCCGAGGATCATCAGGCCTCGGCAGCCCCATACCTCCGAGCTTCAATGGTCTTCTAACGCCTCACGGCACCACCCTCCTTCCAGGTTTCTTAAAAAAAAAAAAAAAAAAAAAAAAAAAAATCACCCAGTCCTTCTCATGAGCCACAGCCAACCTCTTATCAACTTCACTTGGCTTGAGTTTAAAGATGACTTACCTGATGTTCCACCCCCAAGTAAAACACAAAAGAACTTTAGACTTAGGGAGTCTAGTGTTAGTTAAAATGAGTATAAATTAGTTCAAAGAAACTACAATCATTTAGTGTAATGAGAAGAGGAAAATCAGTTTTAAATAGTACAGTTTAAGTTGGCGCAAAGTGCTAGGTATTACATAAATAAAATGCCTTGACAAACAAAACAAAAAAAACAGGTGGAAATGGACATGACTTTTCCTATTCAACTTGAGCTAATCTACAGTCATGATGGTCGAGAATTTTACCATGTTAAAATTGATTTCGACGCTCACTGTGACTTAGGTCGAAATGACCATGACTTTTCCTATTCAACTTAAGCTAATCTGTAGTCATGATGGTCAAGAATTTTACCATGTTAAACTAATTCAACGCCCACTGTGACTCAGGTCGACATGAACATGACTTTTCCCTATTCAACTTAATTTAATCTACAGTCATGATGGTCGAGAATTTTACCATGTTAAAATTAATTTCGACGCTCACTGTGACTTAGGTCGAAATGACCATGACTTTTCCTATTCAACTTAAGCTAATCTGTAGTCATGATGGTCAAGAATTTTACCATGTTAAACTAATTCAACGCCCACTGTGACTCAGGTCAACATGAACATGACTTTTCCTATTCAACTTAATTTAATCTACAGTCATGATGGTCGAGAATTTTACCATGTTAAAATTAATTTCGACGCTCACTGTGACTTAGGTCGAAATGAACATGACTTTTCCTATTCAACTTAATTTAATCTACAGTCATGATGGTCCAGAATTTTACCATGTCAAAATTTATTTCAACGCTCACTGTGACTCAGTGATGTCACGGTATGATAAGATGACGTCATTGTGATAAATTGACGTCACCATGTAGTCCTATGACGTCAATTTGTGTCCCTGTGACGTCACGAGACGATCCTATGGCGCCATGATCAATCCGGTGACGTCACAGTATAATCACATGTCACTAGGTATTAAACATATAGAAGTCCGCTTGTGGGTGATGAGACGTCACAAATTGCCATAGCACACTATTGGATGAAGACGCTCGCCACGGGCTTCGAGAACTTCCCGCGGGAAGACTTGGGGTGAGTTGGATACATACCGAGGGTCCAGGCCCGTCTTCGTGGGAGACGCTCAGGGAACGTCTTCACCCAGGACGAAGCCTCTTGACTAACGCCCACGGACGAGGTCGCTCGGAAACGAACTTGGCCTCGCATACTCCCTTTCGGTTTCTCGCTTACCCCGAGGATCTTCACGAAACTAGTGAGAGTGGTAGGCGTACGTTGGACGGAAGCAAGCGTCTCCACACTCATGTTCCTAGACGGCTAGTTGATGCATTTGCCCACCGGGGAGGGTGCATCGGCCGACATCTCAGTGGCTCTGAGTGTGTTGGCGGACGTGGAGTTCGGGGTGGACTGGGACGGGTCTGCCCTTGCTCCCACACAGAGACTTTATTGGCTCGGGATTGAGTGGGACACAGTCAGCGTCCTTCGGGTGCTCCCCTGCGCCAAAAGAGCGTGCTTCTCTCACACGTCCTCCCTCCTTCGGTGGCGGGGGGGGGGGGGGGCTCAACTTCGCGACCCCGGCCCTTCCACTGAGCCGCTTGGGGCGCCGACGGCTGGTACGGGAGGTCGACAGGAGCAAACTGCTTCACCCGCGTGACCTGCCCGGGCCGATACCCTCAGCACTCCACAGGTTGTTGCGTCCCTGGCTTCGGTCGGGGGCCCTACGCCGGTCGCTGGAGTTTCTCCGCACCCACTCTGTGGAGCGGGTGCGGGACCTAGGGACTGGACATCGACGACTCCCTTGGGGACACGGTGTCTCTACCACTCGGTCGCCCCTGTCCCATGTGTCGCCATGGAAACGGCTCCACCCCTCTCATCTCAAAAAAGTGGAGGGGGCAAAGGGCGACCGAGGAGTGGGGAGGGGCCAGGAACCGTTGAACAGGATACAAATATCGTATAATTTACGCATTGTGTGAACAGTGCAATGTTGTGCATGTCACATTCTTCGGCGTGGGTACTTGACGTTTCTGTCTCCCCTCTACTGAGTGATAAAATGAATAAGTCTCCCATAGGAAAGACACACGTAATAACGGTTTGATTCAGGCTTCACCTCTCCTCCCACCTGTCCTCGTCTCATGCATAGCTTCGCTGTGCAGGTTTCTTTCAGCCGATAATATTTCTTTGTCGCGGCTCGTGCCGCTTAAATTCTTCTTATCGGCTTAAGAAACCTGCACAGATTTAGGGTCCCTCCCTCCTCCCACAGGCGAAGCCTTCATTTCTCATTGAAGTGACGCGACGTCCGGCTCGAGCTAGCCGGGTAAGAAGGGAGGGGATAGGGAGGGGGAGGTGGGGTCGACAATGCGCATGCCTGCACAGAGCCGGGAATTTTAAATTTCCGATGATTTTGGCGGAAAATTCAAACCACACTCAACCTTCGGGAAATGGCCATATGACCAGGAGTGTGGTATGGGATTATCGCTATAGCTTCGCTGTGCAGGTTTCTTAAGCCGATAAGAAGAATTTAAGCGGCACGAGCCGCGACAAAGAAATATTATACCACTCTTATACCATTCCATAGGATACCATACCAAATGCATCTACAGTAGGACATCATTTGTGAGTTGCTAGTGTCTTGGTCCCTTCCCGAGGATTAGCATTTTTTTTTTAATCGACATCCTGTGGAAGGAACCCTGCGTGGGTTCCACTCTTCCGTGGGGTTCCTCAGGCATTTCGTTCCATCAGGGGCGCCCTACGTCGGATTTCCTTTTTGAACTTATTTTGTCCCCCTGGGCTGCCAGTCAGTCGTCTTCTTTTTCATTCTCTCTGGTCACCGCTCCGCCGGCTTGCCTCTATTCATTTGTGAAGTCCTCAGTCAGCCGGCTTCTACTGATTCGCTGAGGTCTTCTGTGGGCCGTTCTCACTTCACTGCTGAGGACCTCAGCCAGTCTGCGATTTTTTTTTTTTTTTCCAGCCAGTCTCGCTCCACCTGTGAGGTCCC
>NC_134792.1:62035028-62040028 GCF_046742065.1 Oratosquilla oratoria | reverse complement strand
GATTGCAAATCTTTCCAAGAAGACCTGGACAAAGTCTGGAAATGGAGTCAAAAGAGTGAAGTGAATTTTAACATTAAGAAATAGAATTTAGAAAAAGCAAAAATAGAATCTCGGGTCAATATAAAATTGGTACAAAGGAAGTAAAAAAAGTAAACTCAGAAAGGGACCTAGGAGTAACTATCTCAAACAACATGACACCAGACAAACATGTCAACAAATTAGTCGGAGAAACTTTTAACTTATTAAGATAAATGAAAATGGCTTTTGACTATATGGATGAAGAGATGGTAAAGATAATACTAGTCACACTGATAAGACCAAAATTGGAATATGCAGTGTCTCTATGATCACCTTGTACAAAAGAAAAAAAAATAATAATAATAATAATAAAATAAATAAATAAAATAAAATAGAAAGACTTCAAAGAGCAACGACAAAGATGGCACCAACATTTTGCAATTCAACATACGAACAAAGATTGGACAAACTAAATTTACCAACCCTAAAACAAAGAAGAGAAAGAGGTGATTCGATAACCATTTACAGAATTATGAAAGGGATGGAAATTCTTGATAGGGATGACCTACTAAAATGGGACAGAAGAGCTACAAGAGGACACGAGAAGAAACTTAAGAAGGACAGTTACAGAGGAGATCTGAAAAAGAATAGCTTTCCACACGGAGTAATAGATATCTGGAACAAACTGAAAGAGTTAACAGTGAGTGCTAAAACTAAACATGACTTTAAGAACAAACTGGATGCGGAAAGATACAACGGTAGGTCACTACGAACATAGCTCTCCTCCCGCAACGTACAACTAAGTAAACACACACACACACACACACACACACACACACACACACACACACACACACACACACACACACACACACACACACACACACACACACACACACACACATACACACACACACACACACACACACGCACACACACACACGCACACACACACACACACACACACACACACACACACACACACACACACACACACACACACACACACACACACACACACAAGGAAAATCCAACTAACTATAGACCGGTCTCCTTTACAAGCACATGAAAAATATGTGAAAAAGTTATCAACAGTAAATGGATTAAATATCTGGAAGAAAAATATACTGAATCTAACACAATTTGGATTTAGGCAAGGAAGATCATGCGCCACTAACTTGATTTGCTTCCACTCGAGACTAATAGAAATAATACAAGAAAGGAATGGATGGACGGATTGTGCTTTTCTAGATCTACAAAAATCATTTGATAAAGTACCACACTAAAAGCTATTTAGAAAAATTAAATGAATAGGTGGTATTCAAGGAAAATTATTGGAATGGATGGAGGATTTCTTGAGCGGGAGAAAAATGAGGGTGGTACTTAGAGACAAATACTCGACCTGGGAAGTAATGAAAAGTGGAGTCCCACAAGGTTCGGTATTGGCTCCGATTATGTTTGCCATATATATAAATGACATGGATGAAGGTGTGGAATGTTATATGAATTTCTTTGCAGATGATGCAAAACTATTAAAGAAAGTAAGTACAGAGGAATATTGTGAATCACTACAGAAAGACTTGGATAAAGTCTGGGATTGGAGTCAAAAGTAGGAAGTGAACTTTAACATCAAGAAATATAGTATAATGGAGTTTGGAAAAAGGAAAAATAGAATATCGGGGCAATCTGAAATTGGTACAAAGAAATTCAAAAAAGTAAGCTCGGAAAGGGACCCAGGAGTAATTATCAGCAAAGACATGTCACCAGACAACCATATCAACAAAATATTCGGAGAAACCTTCAATTTACTAAGGTCGATGAAAGTGGCCTTTGATTACTTGGATGAGGAAATGGTAAAGAAAATATTAGTTATACTGATAAGACCAAGAGTATGCTGCAACACTATGGACACCCAGTACTAAAAAGAATATACAGAAATTAGAAAGGATATAAAGAGGAACGACAAAGATGGCACCAACACTCTCCAAATTGACATACGAACAAAGATTGTCCAAATTAGAACTACCAACCCTGTAACAAACAAGAGAAAGAGGAGATCTACTAATTATTTACAGAATTATGAAAGGAATGGAAGTCCTAGATAGAGATGACTTATTAGAGTGGGACAAGAGAAAAACAAGAGACATGAAAAACAACCCAAAAAGGATAGTTATAGAAGAGATCTGAAAAAGAATATCTTCCCACACAGAGTGGTGGATATCTGGAATAAATTAGATGAGGCAACACTGTGTACAAACATTATACAAAAATCTAAGAACAAACTTGATGCTGAAAGATACAAAGACGGGTCACTACGATCATAGCTCCCTTCCCGTATAATACAACGAGGTAAATACAACTAGGTAAATACATACACACGCACACACACACACACACACACACACACACACACACACACACACACACACACACACACACACACACACACACACACACACACACACACACACACACACACACAAACCTTAAGATAATTCAGATATCGAAACGACCATTGTCACAAACAACTCAATTTCCACTTGACAAATTACAGGGTGACACGTGAACCGATTGTTAGATTTTCATTTCTGTTTATACTAATTTGTTTCATTAGATTCCTTGAGTTGTGTGTTGCCACATGATAGCTGTTTTCCTTACTTACCCAGTGCAACTTTTCAGTATGAGTTATAGCCCGTTATCCGCAGACGAAACAGACCTCCTGAGGTAGCAGAGTTGTTTTGCCGGGGGAGTCGATGGGAAACATGACTAAAGCACACCAAATGAATGGGTGTATCCGGTGAGGATTGATACCGGCCAACCATAACACGTATACTGAGCATCTGCTACCTTTCTTCACACTTGCCGCTGGTTTCAGACGGACTCCTCATGTTCGTAGTACTCAATCAGGCAGGGCTCAACACAATGCGGCACGTCTGATCACGATCAGTCTAAACGGGTACGTTAAAGTCCGTTGCTCACATCATACAACGGTAGAGGGAACGGCGCAGATGATAAGAAATCTACAGAATGTGGCCTTAGTGTGATGTGGCGTATCAGATGTTCATTTTTGGTGTGAAGTATTTCGAGGTGTTTGGTGTGCAGTGTGTGCTTGTGTGGGTATGTTGGACGAATTTTGGCCACTTGGTATAGTGATTCAGATATTCTGAAGTCGTTCCAATTCGTGTCCGTGATAAATCGGAGAGCGACGTTCCAGTGAGGATTTATCCTGACCAGCCATAACTTGTGTACTGAGCACCTGATACCTTTTTTCACACTTGCCGCTGTTTATAGACAGACTTATCATCTTCGTAGTACTCAGTCAGACAGGACCCAGCACATTGCGGCACGTCTGGCCACGATCAGTCTCTGGTGGGAGTATTTGTTTGAAGCGCATGCCATCTGGCCCGACCTAGGAGACTAATACTGTATCAGTCTGACCCCTGCTGAATACTGACGACGTTTGACGACCATGGACGCAGTCGAAGAACGCCTGAGCTTCCCCAGCGTAGCTCTAGCTTTTGCTTTGTGAATGCGGAAGTGTAGTACACAGGTCAGACCAGGGCCCAGCGTGCTTCCTAAAACAGTGGCCTGACCTTTATCTGGAATGTATAGGTTGCTTATTGTGAAAGGTGTTTCGACGATTATTGTATTGTTCGTGTTGCAGTGGAAGTATACAACTTTGCACATTCGTCTTAATGCGCCACTGTTGTTTCCATGAATGTGCCCTGTCTAGTGTAGTTTACTTGATGTGTACTGCTCCCTGCAGTGTTTTGTGTCTGTTGAGGTGGTTGGTGTCGTCCACATATGAGAGAGGCCTGGTTACGAGGGTAGGACGGCTCTGGGATGTCATTGGTGTACAGGTTGTTGATAATTGGATCTAGGGCCGAACCCCGCGGCACTCCCGCCTCAGGTACAAAGAGTTGGGACAGACGGCTAGTAACTTTATTCTAATTGACCTGCCGTCCAGTTAGTTGCCGCGTGAACGGAAGGGCAAAGTTGAAGAAGTGGTGCAGTTAAGGATTAAAACCTTCGTGCCAGTGTCGAATGCCTTCTCCAGGTTCTTGCACATCATGATTGCCTTTCCGGTATGATCGTCAAGCGGTTCTTGGGTTTAGCCTCACTTGTGAGTTCCCCAACCACCCGGTTCTTACTGTGAGGTCCTCAGCCAGCCAGCTTTTATTTATTCCTATATGATCTTCAGTCAGCCGGCCTCGCTTTTCTTGTGAGGTCCTGAGCCAGCCAGCTTTTACTTATTCCCGTGTGCTCTTCTGACGCCCGGTGTCACTTTTCTAGTGAGGTCGTCAGCCACCTAGCCTTACTTATTCTTGTGTATTCTTCTACCAGCCGTCCTCGTTCCACTTGTGAGGTCTTCAACCAGTCAGTTTGTTCTTTCTCGTGTGTTCTTCTTCCGACCGGTCTCGCTCTACTTGTGAGGTCCTTAGCCAGGCGGCTTCTACTGGTCGGTCTTGATTTACTTGTGAGGTCCTTAGATCCTGTCGGTCATTCTCTCTATTTCCTGGTCATTTTCTCTCTCTGCCTCTCTCCTTTCTGGCAGGCCGGCTTCTCTTTCTTCTGTTGTATTTTTTTCTGGACAATTTCTTCTTTTTGTTTTTCTTTTTTTCGTCTCCCCTTCCCGGCCGACCGGTGTCGGTTCTTTTGTCCTTCATGAGGCCACCGAAGAACTTGAAGAGACCGTATCGTACTCACAACACCAGGAAGAATGTTCGAGATTGTTTATAAAAAAATTCTTTTGCCGGCTGGCCTCGCTCCACTTGTGAGGTCCTCAGCCTGCTGGCTTTTACTGATTCCCGTGTGGTTTTCTGCCGACAGGCCTCGCTCTATTTGTAAGGTCTTCATCTGATCTGCTGTTTTTTTGTTTTGTTTTTTCATCTGGCCGGACAGCCTTCTCTCTCTCTCTCTCTTTCCTGGCAGGTTGTTTATTTTTTTCCTTCCTGGCAGGCCGGCCTCTCTTTCTACACTCA
>NC_134792.1:62007528-62020028 GCF_046742065.1 Oratosquilla oratoria | reverse complement strand
TAGGGGGAAATGCGCAACTCCTTTCGTAACTGGATTCTACTAAACTCCCTCGTGGTTTTAGGTCAGGTATGATTATGTTAGGTGAGATTACAGTTAGGCTACGTAACGTCGCCTTGCTTTAGGTTAGGGAGTTTGGCGAAATGGGAATTTGGCAACACAGTTTGGCGAAAGGGAAATTTGGCATCAATTTGGCGAAATGGAAAATTGGCAACACGGTTTAGCGAAACAGGAATCTGCCAACGTGTGAATTAGGCGAAATGGGAACCTGGCAAAATGGACTTTAGGAAACACATGGTATGACGAAATGGGAATTTGGCACCACATGGCATGGCGAAATGGGAATTTGGCACCACATGGCATGGCGAAATGGGAATTTGGCACCACATGATATGGCGAAATGGGAATTTGGCAACAGCTTGGTCAAATGGGAATGATTCATCGAGAGAACGGGGTGCGCAGTCTTCAACTCGGCCTTTATATATGGCATTCATCTATATACGCAACGCCCCCTCCCCCGTCACGTGACAAGAGTCTGTTGGCACAGGTCATGTTGTTTTGGTTACACAAACCGACTCACCCTCCTTCCGTGCCATGTGGCACTTTCCCTTCTTCTCTGGCTGCCGCTAAGCTTACTTGTTACTTCGTCTCCGCGTTTGAGATGATTCTCTGTCAGTCGGACCAGTCTCTGTTCTGTAGTCTGATTTCTTCAATGTTCTTCTTGTCCTGGCAAGTTGCAATTTTCTAATGTCTCACCGATAGCATCTCGCCATCTTTTCCTTGTTCTTCTCTTTGAGTTCTTTTTCCTCGTGGTGTCTAATTCCATTTCCTCTTTGCTTTCCTTCCCTTCTCCATGATTCTCTCATTTCTGTAACGACACTTTGGTATCAGAGGCTTAGTACCGTCTTTTGAAAACTTTCCACCAACCCTGGAGAACGCTGTCTGCCATTAGAAAGCAGAATCTTATTTCACTATACTTTATATATAAACCAATACGTCCAATCAACTCAATTAATTTCTTATTTCTCTGGCATCAAGTAACATCTGTTTAGTTCTTTTGTTTATCCCTGTGATACTCCGTTCGTGGCGACGGAGCTACGCTGAGAAATATAATAAGATGGATATTTCTGCTGCAGGAGCAAAAGTCCGTAGACTGAGTCCAACAAATAATACAGTAACGCCTTGCAAGACGATATAGTTCTGTTATTGTATTGTAATTTGATTCCCATTAATGTTGGCGAGTGAAACAAGAGAATCAGAATATGAGGTACATAAAAAAAGGAGCGGGGGGGAGGGTGACAGAAAAATTCGAATGCATACCTAAATTCTGAAGACTTCAAGTCCTAAACATTATTGGAACATGAGCCGGTGTTTAGTAGGATAGATAATACCCTCTTACCACTTGAAAAATAACTGAGACTGATGTACTCTAACTAAAGAAATGATAACGGAAAAATTATGAATACAAAATTATTTATACATCATGCAGATTGTAAAAGAAATATATGAACTGTTACCATCATTACAGTTGTTCTTTAAGGAATAACAATATATTAGAACACCCTATAGACCGCACAACTTAAAACTGTAAAATATACGAAGAGTCATGAAATGGGTTTCAATTCTGCAAAACTTGACTCTTTTTAGTCCTTTGCTATTGCAACGTCTTTGACGCAAAACGATTCGGGCTACAATCTCACGATTGTACCCAACTGAGGTGTCAGTACCGTTTTATTTTGGCTAACGCGACGAAATTTCATTCGGTAGCGAAAACAATCTACGACTAATCTCTTCCAAAATGTGTGCAAGTTAGTCTGCATGCTCGTGCACGTAGGTATGTACGCTTATATGTGTATAAACGCAGAAACTCGACGCCGGAAATGATCGAGTCATGAACAGGTAATAACCAAACAGCGAAGAGATGGGACCATCAAGAAAGCTATCTGGGCGTCGAGCCAACGTGACCTCCGTTTCTCAGTCGACCAAGCAGGACCCTGAGCCTCTTTATCCGGCACTAGCCAGGCATCACATCAGGTGTTGCGAACACGGAAGTAGCAGTTGGCAGGACTTCAACCCCCCTAACCCATCCCAATACTGAATAAACTAGTGTGCCGATACTTTGCACAGGAAGCCATAGGTAACGGACTTCTACTCTATCGACATTTATCATATTTTTGGTCAAATGAGCTTTGAGCTAAAACCGCGATTCATTAATAAAAGCTTATAGTTTCGATCATCATATTGTCTCATCCGTAAAAAGCTGGTCTATCGCGGACAGAAAAATTAGTAATGAAAAAAAAAATGACGAAATAGTGCACAGGCCGCCGTCAGCAAACGAACGCAAGCCACCACGGCGACACGAGCGTTCCCATTTTCAAACGCACGATACAGCACCTCACACGCTTTGGGAAAGTAGTTAAATCCAAGGTACACGGAACCAAGTCATGTTCCTCTATGTATGGAGACGTCTTGAAGATGTTTACTGGGTCGGAAATAGGCGTACGTTGCGGCTCGCCGCGGTTCCAAGCCGGCGGACTTCGTGAAACCAGGTATAACCGGTTCGCGGGAGCCGCCCCAGGCGAGTTGCCAAGAGCTCCCCGGGCAGAGTGCGGGTGACGTGCAGGTGTCTGTGTAGGACGGGTATTGAGGCTTAGATAAGCAACGCTAACCCCATTTTCTTTTTATTTGAATTCTCCCTGGGTAAGGGCATTGGAATCGGAGCCCTCGAAGATCGCGGGCACCCAACAACTCGAACCCCCCCCTCAAAAAAAAAAAAAAAAAAAAAAAAAATTAGCATTGAGCAGAATACA
Source organism: Oratosquilla oratoria (assembly GCF_046742065.1). Lineage (NCBI taxonomy): Eukaryota > Metazoa > Arthropoda > Malacostraca > Stomatopoda > Squillidae > Oratosquilla > Oratosquilla oratoria. Next base: position 62,017,221 of record NC_134792.1, on the reverse strand, counting down.
CTCCAACAAAGTGAGGAGACGTTTAAATATAACCAAACCCCTAGTCCGAAGCCTGCCAATTTTCCCAGTCAATCCAGGAAGTCCAGCTGTATTATGCATGAGATTCCCGGTGTGTCTTCATTTGTACATCTGTACCACTGCCAACTGTGCAAATCCCTCCCCACCCCCGGACCCTTCCACTCCCCCGCACCGGACTCCCTGCCAAGTCGAGAATACTCTTTCTGGGAAGCGGTCGTGTGCAAGGGAGAGCGAAGAACGAATATAGCGTGGCCACCACCTGTATGTAGTTCGACAACCTCTGTTGCTCCCCGGCAACCCATGGAGGCGCCGACGTGTCTCGCAGGGCGATACGTTCGTCGTCTCCCGTGATACTGTGGGGCATGGCACGTCCTTCGTGGGGTTGGGGGTGGGGGTTCCGAAAAGTGGGCCTCTGCAGACTGATGACGTTTCCGCTCCTGCTGGGGTTGAGTCAACATCATCGAAAGCAGTCTTGGGGGTTTCCTGATAACATGCCCCCTAGGGAGGCCTGACCACGCCTTCTCCTGGTAACACTCGAAGTCGGCCGGGAACCTCTTCAATACAGTGACGTGAAATCGCGGAAACAAGTTCGTTGGCAGCTTCTTGTAGTCTTGGTACCACAGGCGTGTGAAACTGGAGTAATACAATATGTATTTAAGAATGAACAAACAAAACCTCTTGTATCTGTTACTAAGACTACCCCTGGTACGAGTAGACGCCCCTTCCCAATCGCATGTGAATCCCAGACAACTTTAATTTGCTGAGAGATGGACCCGGGGTAAAAGGTATTTTGAATTGTCGAACCCCACTTTATCACGTTACCATATCTTAGGTCAGCGTTTCTTAGCCTGGGGTGGCTGAAATAAAATATAGGCGGTGCTGTGAAGTGCTAAATACATGGCAGTACTTCACTTTCCTTTACCCTTCTATTAATCATATGTTAGCCAGAGTTAGGGGCGCTAGACTGCTTAGCCCTGACTACAGGGGTGATCTCAGAGTCGGAAAAGGTTAAGAAACGCTGTATTAGATTGAAAAAAAAAGGCATTAGCAATGAGAAAAATAAATCTATTGAAGAGGCTACTTCAACACTACGTTCATGCGTCTGAACCCGTGTTTGTCTCATTTGGAAGAAAGGTGTGTCGTCTCAACCTCATCATTGTGATCACATAACCCATTTTCCCACCATACTTGCCCGACAACCTTCGGTGTCCTCATCGTCGATACAACATGTTCATGTCTTTGTCATAAATCGTTTTAAAACGCTTCAGTAACCTCTGGATGTCATATTCAACCGTTTCACTTCAATCCGGGTAGGTTATATCTTATTCTGACTGTTGCCAAGTACTTTTATTTAGTTGAACCCCTTCTCCCATCCACACTTCCATTTCGAAGATTTTTGTTAAATGTTAGTTTGATAAAACCTTTCATTGCAATGTAGCATTGACCTTGTCATTCAAACCACCAGCAGAGCTTGTGTATTCAGACAAGGAACCATCCCCCCATCAGAGTGTACTATCTGTAACAACCACTAGTAATCTTATCGCTACCAGGGTTCGGTAAAAACATGATACCAACAGAAGCATTGGTACTTATGTAAATACTTATCACTCCTCACGTGAACTTCGCCAACACGTGATGTCTCCATCACATAGAATTTTTTTTGTAAATTTGATTGACGTCACAACTTGCAAGAAGCAAAATCAGTCATTATTCAAACGCCTATCAAAATTGTCGGTACCTGCGGCATCAACACTAGTAATGAGTGTTACACCCTTCTCAATATAGCATTTTCAACAGCTCCCTCATTGTCATTCATTTGGTAAGCCACAGAGTTGCTAAGCTGAGCTGTCATCTACAAATCTCGAAAAAAAAAAAAAATGTCAGACGAAAAGAACAAAAAACAAAAACAAAAAAACTTACATAGTAAACTGCGGTAACGTTCAGGAATCTCTTTCTTAGACGATAGAAATATGCGCTAATGTTCTGAAATATCTATTTCTTAGAAAATAGAAGAAAAAAAAAAACCTAAGCCTCTGGCCTAGGAATGAAATAAAATGAACAGTAACAAAGTCTAATTGAGAATTGTTGGACAGAAAACAACTATAAAAAATATATCACTGAGGAAATACGGTGACGTCTATAATCCGGACTCCAAGGCAGTGCAAGTGCTTATCGATTTTCCGCTTCGTTGGTGAACTACAGTCGTTATGCATTGGTCGTTCACCTCTTGGCAGGAGTTGCCGGGACGTTTAAGTTTTCGAAGTGTAAAGAAAAGGCTTCAGAAACCTGCTTCTCCTTTTACGTCTCTTCAACAACGTATCCAGTTGCTCGCACACACACACACACGTGAGGGATTAGTCACATGCTGAGAGACTTCCGAAGAGTATTAGTAGGATTATCCCTTTTTTATGACCACTTGGTCATGCTTTATATGATATAATAATTATACGAGCTTATTACCTTTTAAGGTTGGTACCGGGTTTTTAGAATTTGCATTCTTCGATTTATAAACACTGTTGACAAAATCTGCATTAAATTCAATTAGATTTCCTTATCGTCAAGGATGGGTTCTATAGCTGAGGCTGGGTCGTGACAGTCTGGTGCTACACTAAATAGATCGATCGTGGCTAGCCTTAGGCTCCATTCGCAAGTGACATAGCCCTGTATATTCATTCTAGCTAACGCGTGACAGTTTCATCTAGACGACTCCACTTTCCAAATTAAAAAACATATCGATTAACCCGGTCGTGATAGTTCGTCGACTAATATAAAAACTTCCAACAGATCACTTGTATCTAATATAGTGGTTGGTTATATCTTACATTTAGCTCCAAATATATCATAATATCACAATTTATACTTGTAGCGCAACAATGCATTATCTGTTTTTAAATTTCATTTAACACAAACTTAAAGATGGCGAGAGTTTGTGTTAGTGGTCAGGATTCTACAAGAGGACTGTGGATCACTAGAAGAAGAAAATAAATAAATAAATAAATAAAATTAGATAAACTTAAATATGGATTCTATGGAGTGACACAGAGAGGGAGGGACTACAGAAGCCCAGACACATTTCTATGGAAAAGTTATTCGGGATGATTTAAAACAACCGTGAAACAACTGGGATGTTTACTTCTTTGCAGAATGACATGAACTACAGTATAAGAATCGTAAAAAATCAAAACTGATGAAATTTGCCTCAATCTTGTAGATCACCTATGATTTGTCTTGTATATCACATACAAAACACTGACAAGAATCCTTACTGAACGAATATCCAGTGATAAATAATCTTCTCATAATATATTAAGTGCATGGCCTGCCCATCCCATCCCTTTAAACCAAGGTTCCTCAACAGCATTTTCCTGCACCCTACAAAGTCCGAAGAGACGACCCAAGGTGTCCGTGAGATTCTAACCATATGTGTAAATTCAATGTACTCATGTGGGAGCATTATTATTCATATTCCCTACAATACATCTTATTTAGACCTGGAACTTCGGGGTCCCCATAATACATTATACCTACAAGGGTCACAGAGGCAAGAAGGTTGAAAAATCGTACCATACACTGTTTAGTAATACTATTTTTAGACACTAAAGGGGGATATAACTTATCTAGCTTATCAATTGTCCCCTTACCTAAGCCATATGGTATACAACTCTAAACAGTACCCGATAAATATGTCTCATGGCCATATTCCACATCAAGTTTAGTTCGTCTTATCAGTGTTAGATCCTGCTGCTACTTGGTGCGTACCCTGGTGGCAGAAAAGGGATAAAAACATACATAGAGTACTATCGTGCTGACAACGTGGAACGTTGAGCACCCTATAAATATAAAAAACTGTCGAATATGTTAAGGTGGCACCAAAATCTGTTTGACTAGAAACTGTGGCAAAAAGGCGAAATCATACTACCACAAACCTACAAATAATCATAAATAGTAATACCGAAACTATCTCAGGCATTCCTACTGTTCCTCTATGTTTAAGCGTGCTGACTGATGTGTCCAGGGGTAGTGTGCCTATATCTATCGATTGTAAGCACTGTTCAATCAGGAGAAAGGTTTGGGCATGAACTAATTTCAAGAAAATAAAAAAGATCGACAACTAAAACGACAATGACTTAAAAAAAAAAAAAAGACAAAGAAGAATGGGAAGATCAAGAAAGGTGTGGAGGGACGGTGTAAAATCTGCTGTAGAGGCGAGAGGAGTAAATCTGCAGGAGATTGAAGAACAGAATTTGTGCGAGGACCGACGACGATGGAGAAGTTTCATCTGGCAAGACGACAAATGCTTGGCTTTTAATCCGGAGAATGGTAAGGAAGGTTAGAAAGGAAAGGAAAAGAAGAAGAAGAAGAAGAAGAAGAAGAAGAAGAAGAAGAAGAAGAAGAAGAAGAAGAAGAAGAAGAAGAAGTAGATGAAGTAGAAGAAGAAGAAAACTGGATTGATAAATTGACGGAGGATTACGGAACTTAAGAAGTGGAAATATGAGCCTAAATGAGAGCCGTAAGGAAAAGGTTGCTCAGCAACAAGCAAGCCACCCCTTGAGCCACCATTCAAGTAAGGGAAAACAGTAAAACAGGTTTCTCAGTTAATCGGAAGATTGTTGGCAACGCTATCAAATTAAGCAATGTACTAACTATGGGTGAGGGTGATTTGACTTAGTAAAAGACGCTCTGAAATAATTTGCATATTGGTACAGATTCACAGGACTCGGGTGACAGAAATTAAATAATATATAAGGACATCGATTAGATAAAGGAACAAAAAAATAATATAAGTTGCAAGTCAGAGTTAGATGATAAAATTGGGCAAATCGTGTGTCGGTGTTCCAAGCATATCAAAACATACTAACTGGGATGATTCATAATTGTATCCCGTCTATGGATCTCGTTCAAAATGAAACAAACAATAGCACAACGAAAAAGAAACAGGATCGTAAGATATTCAAAGTTCAGATTCAATAAATTATGACAAAGCTACATAATATCCCAAAGAGCCTTGGAAAAGTCAACGATTAATAAAAGAAATTAGTCGGAGTTTGTTTACATGTCTTCTCCCTATCATCACCGTTTTCGTTGCATCTGCGTGAAACTAGCATTATGGGAGCCTTTGCGCATAGGAACAGCATTCATCTTAATTCCATTAGGCTATACTGAATGAAAATATATAAATAATAGATAAATAAATAGATAAAAATATGATATCAACTTTGTCAATAACAGTCACTCCTTGAAAGAAATAACGCGAGTGCTGTCGTCTCATTGAATGTTTTTCCATCTCCTCTTCCCCCCTCTCCATCACTGTCACGTAAAATGAACAGGCACATCCATCTATATTTTAAAAGCATGAAAATCGCTATGTGGGTGTACTTGGTTGAAAATTAGTCCTACTGTGATGGTTTTACTTATTTGGAAATTACTAGGCAAAAATAATCTCCCTGCCTGTAAATGATATAAAAACTGGGCCATTGTGGAAGAAAGGCCAGCGACACGAGCCAATGGGACCTTTCGCAGTCAGGCTCGTAGATTCCTATTAGCGCTAGAATTTTCAATTGTCTCGGATTTCACGAGGCAAAGGGGTGACTTAGCTAATTTGGAAACCGATATTTAAAAAAAGATACGCCATAAATTGCTGCATAAATGTATCTAAAATTAAAAACATGAGTCTTAATGTTATAATTTTTACTTACTGGTGTGTGATAAGGCTTTGTTAATTCAATTATAAGGTAAAACTAAAAATAGGTAATTATTTTTACTGAAGTAACTATGAGCAGTAAAAATAAGATGATGTTGATTTCGGTTTGTGCATTTTATCTGAGAGTGTTGAAAAATAATGGATATCACTGTCACGTCCTGTATATGAAGATAATCAGTGAGATAAAAAATAACAACAGTGGTGGCGGACGTACGAAGTTAACGACATTTTTGTAAAGAATCGCCTCTTAGATCTGCTGGGAGCTATTTTCAAACAAATATGACTAATTTTACGTGTGCCGTGGCAGAGTGCACGTCAGATTCAAGAAAAAATAAGAGAAAGACAGTTTATCGTACCGAAAAAATTAAGTCTTCGATGTAAAATTATATTTTCGATACATTACATGGATTTGCCTATTGCTTGGTGCATTCAAATGAAAGTATATATCAGTATACGTCCATTGTAGTCGGTAGAAAATGACAAATTGCTTAGCTTAATACAATTATAGGCTGTTTTACGAATATCATCTTTGATTATAGAGGCTCAAACAATGCTATATGCCGTTTGCAATCATGAAATTAATTGACTTAAATTTCAGACACAATAATGTACAACGATACACCTCTGTAAGCTTATAAAACTTGCCCAAAAAAGTATTTATTTTCCGGCAAGAATTACAAAATCTGGCGGTGTCTAGTATCAATTTGCTCACTGCGAAAGGTCCCATTCTGTGAACATCGGTCGTCGTCCATCCGGAGGGCCTAGGAAACCTAGATTAGAGTCTGCAGAGCGGGCCAAGCTCTATTTAATGTGTGTGTGTGTGTGCGTACACACACACACACACACACACACACACACACACACACAAACATATATATATATATATATACTAATATATATTTATTCACACACACACACACACACACACACACACACACACACACACACACACACACACACACACACACACACACACACACACACACACACACACACACACACTGCAGTGGGACTTGAACACTAATCTGGCCTTACCCCCAGGTAAGGCCAGATTAGTGTTCAAGTCCCACTGCGGTTTCAGGAGGAAAATAGTCGAATCAGCATTAATTGAGGAATGCCCTAATATTAATATTTCTAAAGGGCAGTGGACTCCTGACATCATTTCACGCGCGGCAGTTAGCAAACTGGTACGGACATTACAACCCCCCTTCTCCTCACCCCCTCCCTCCTCCGCCACCCCAGTTTGTCCCGCGCCTGAGTGAGATCACCTGTCCACATCCCTTCTCTTCTCTGTAGCTTATAAGTCCCCTCTGTACTCTGTCTTATGTACTTTCCTGAGGAGGGCTACAGTTGATAGCCTAAATATATTACTACATATATATATGTATACATACATATATATTATATATATACATATATATATATACATACATATATATACATACATATATATATATAAATATATATATACACATATATGTATGTATATATATATATATATTTATATATACATATGTATGTATATGTATATATATATTTATTATATATATATATATATATGTGTGTGTGTGTGTGTGTGTGTGTGTGTGTGTGTGTGTGTGTGTGTGTGTGTGTGTGTGTGTGTGTGTGTGTGTGTGTGTGTGTGTGTGTGTGTGTGTGTGTGTGTACACACACACATCATATATATATATATATATATATATATATATATATATATATATATATATACATATATATATAAATGTGGTGACCGAGTCAAAACATATACCCACTCTACACCTATCCAAAAACCCATTCGTTGTCCTTCGTACCTTATCTTTTATGGTTACAGGGCCATCCCTGCTGCCCGCCACACTTCTAAAGTCACAGGCAATGCAATAAGACACGATAACTCGACAGCAGCGCCTGGCAGCCAAAGTTGGTTTACCCCCATAGCTTCATTATATGGTGCCTCTCTCATCTACTTAACAACTATACAGAAGAGACAAGAAGTCCCCTTCGGGCCGCCGCGTAGCTTCTTCATCCTTTTGAAAAATATACAGAGCATACAAGAAGACCCCTTACGGGATGTTTTTGCCCTCTCTCTTCTTTCCTCGACAGACATTCCTCTTACATTCAATATCTCATTTACTCTGTCCATTCACCTCATACTTAGTCTTTCTCTCAAATTCCCTTCATCTACTTTTGCTTTCCACACACTTTTTGTGAATCTATATTCATTCGTTCTTTCTTTATGCATAAAGCATCTCAGCGTTCTTTGATCAACCTTATCTGCCAATCTATTTCCCCTCTTTGTCTCCACCCCACCTCACTTCTCACTCTATCCATCCTCGTAATCCCGAATATTCATCTTAAACATGTTTAGGGTCTACCTTTCTGCTTATTTGAAATATCAAGTCTCCATACAGTGCCATTGGCACAACCCTTCCGTCGTGCACTCTCCCCTCTGCATTGATTTCCGGATATTTATTTCTCTTAAATTTTTAATCCCACCTAAGACATTTACTTGCTTCACATGTTCTAGAACAGTCATTCTCAACGGGGGCGATTTTTGAGCTCAGGGGGGCGAAAAACGTCACAGGTATTGCTTCTAACTGACAAATTTTAAGCCTAATATAAAAGATCTAGCAGCGAAGCACCAGGCCCAAGGATCTCATTAAAACACAACGTGAGTAAAACATTTTAAATTAGTTGTTTATCATTGTTGCAATAATTTTTATTATTATTTTCCAATTAAGGGGGGCGATCCTTTTTTTTCAATTGAAAAAGGGGGCGATATGGCTAAAAAGTTTGAGAAACCCTGTCCTAAAATCTACCTCCAGATGCACGCTTTCATTTCTTTTTTATATGTGACCCCAAATACTTTACGCTCACCACATCGTTCTGATGTAACCTTTCCCTTAATATAGATCACACCTGTGTGAACATTGTGACGAATGTGGATAGGAGGTAAAGGGAACACGGGGTGAGGGAAATACTTTTATTCCTGACTAGATTCGCCTGAGTGGCTTCTTCAGAGGAATAATGCTCTAAGTTCGTCTCTCCCTCTCCCTCTCCCTCACCCTCTCTTCCTCACCTCTCTCCCCTCCCTCCCTCTATTTTTTTATGTATAAACTGGCCAACTTGACTTCGAGCATTATTCCTCTGAAGAAGCCACTCAGTCGAAACTAGTTAGGAATAAAAGTATTTCCCACAGCCCGTGTTCTCTTTACCACTTATCCACATAGTTCACGCCACCAACACGTGTCTCTTAATGCCCACGGCAGTCACTTTCCCTTTTATCTTTAATCAGCATAAAACTGAAGAGGTTGCACCACAATCACACACAGACTTTCCATCTTCAAATTCGTCTCTGAACCACCGCCGCTATCATCCCTTGCACATCTCATCACCTTATTTTCCCCCACATTTACTTTCAGGTTACTTCTCTCCCAAACCCTCCCGAACTCAGGTTCTGGCTGTCATTTGATGTGCCGGGAAACGGCTCTGGGCGGGAATATCGCGAGGAGCCTTGGCCCTACTGCAGAAAAGTCAGATGATCATGTACCGAGTATTACCCTTGGATAGATAGATAGATAGATAGATAGATAGAGAGAGAGAGAGAGAGAGGAGAGAGAGAGAGAGAGAGAGAGAGAGAGAGAGAGAGAGAGAGAGAGAGAGAGGCACACACACACACACACACACACACACACACACACACACACACACACACACACACACACACACACACACACACACACACACACACACACACACAACACGGTAGAGTCCCAGACTGTCAGGCGGTACCTGGTTCGAATCCTGTCCAGGGCTGAAATTAATTTAGTATCGCTGCGTTTTGGGTGTGTGTGTGCGTGTACGAGCTCTGAGCCCTCTTCCGGGAGGGAAATAGCTGTCAATCACGATTCCAACACGTGATCCTAAGACCAAGGTGAATCACACACACGCACACATGTTTTCTCTCTGGACATGGA
>NC_134792.1:61997528-62002528 GCF_046742065.1 Oratosquilla oratoria | reverse complement strand
ACATATTCATATATTACAATATCATTTGTCAAATATAAGACCACAGTGGAAGCGTAGCTTTATTTGATTTGTAAACATCTGGGGCTGGAAGTTTGGGACGATCTCGTTTCAGCATTGTCGTTGATTGAACGCAATGCATCGATGACACGGGTAGTCGGGGTGAGGGTAAAATACGACAAAAACTACAACTGATGCTTTGTTAGTGTGAAATTGAAATAAACAAACCACACTCACTGAAGAATTATCTTTAGATCATTGTTGAAGGACGGTCAATAAAAAAAGCGAAGGTGAAGTGAGAACAGTAAAAAAAGAAAAAAAAATGAAGAACGAGTTTTGAGCCTGAAAATGTTACGTCATACATTATTATCATCCTTATACATGGAGGTAATACAGTCCATAATTGCCATGGCGTTCTCGATGCCTAATATATCTAAGAATTCATACACGTTCTTGCTGACCTTGAATGAGTGCCACTTTGGATACCAGTCATGAACACCAAACTCACGCGATGTGGTGTCGTGCCTCACAGGCGACCTTATTCGGCTGGGGCGAATCCCTCCCCTCCTGGACCAGAGGATTCTCTTCGGCTGTGGGTCGACCTCAGGGGAAAATTGTGTCCCAGGAAATCAAAAGGCCGACCCGTTCCCTCCTCACCCTACGAGTCCCTCTTTCAGACGAATAAAATCCTCTGTCGTTAGTCAGAACAATGGGTATATCTACGGCAGAGTCCGTTTGACAATTTTTCAATCTTTGTCCAACATTTCTTCCCTTGACTCTTTGTATAAGACCATAAGAATGGAAGAGATTTAAAGAGACCATAATCTCTAAACTAGGCAGTTCCATGTCCATTACTACCTATCATCCCCATCCATAACACAACCATTTTTTTCAGCGGTCACTACATGGTTACTAAATCTATTCCAAAGGATTACAAAGGATTACAAAGGCGGAGCATGCCGACAGGAGACCTTTTGGTCCATATCTAGGTCGGATGCGTTAACCACTCTATTGGTAAAGCAGTTCTTTCCTATTTCCTTCTTAAACCCAATTTTGTCCAATCTAAATCCATCACTACAAGTCCTGGCTTGTTGTCTTAATATGATGACCTTGCCTGTATCATCCTGATGACAGACAAAAACAAAATAATACACAGAACAGACGATATGGGATTCCAACCCTCCAACGAGAATCTTTACCTTGAAATGAACCACCCGAAAGTACTTTGGAATAAAGCTTATGGGCTCGTTTGTTAGCTGAAAGATCAAACCAGTTCAGACACAACCAAATTCGTTTTAGCTATTGACTAATCCTTGAGGCCTAGGTTAGATAGAGTTAGTCGAAGTAATTCTTTATCCCCTGGAGCCTAGGCACTTCTCTAAGACGTACAGAACCGCCCAACATTAACCAAAACAAAATGTTTAAAATCATACCGTACTGATAGGCCAATAAAACCTATTATCATCTATTGTTTCGCAAGTCAATCTGAGACCCACATCATACAAATTCTCCAGATTACGATACAAAATTGTTTTACTTAACACGCATTGTAATCACAGGACCCACAAAAACCTACCTTGTAATTTAATATTCCTTTGGGGATCAATGCAAGAAGTGGTCATCAAAATAAATGAGGCAAAAGGTTTCGAGAAATTGTATGACGTCATAGTTTAAGGTATGAGAGTCGTCTAACTAGTTGCTTCGTGCACACGCGGGCACACACACACACACACACACACACACACACACACACACACACACACACACACACACACACACACACACACACACACACACACACACACACACACACACACACACACACACACACACTCACACACACACACACAAAATTCCAAGCTTGACTAACATTACAAGCAGTTACTGTTCCTTTGCTTGAGCCAAAGGCACTGTTTCCCAACCCTGGGTTTGCCAAGACATCTTGCATGCTATGTGGTTGTTTTGATTAATATCAACTTTCCAAATTCATATTACTATAAAAAAAAATTCAATGATATTAACTTTAATAACCTTACATTACCTTCCTTACATATATACGAGTATCTATCATAGTTGTCCCTTACTTTTTACAGTCAACAACTAGTCACATATATTAACACGTATACAAATAGATTAGTGGAGTCGCGGTTATATCATGAGGGTCATATTGGGGTCGCCTGAAAAAAGGTTGGGAAACACTGCCCTTAAGTGATGGTGGGTATGTGTAAGCCCACAGCACTGCCCATATGTCTGTGTACATATTCAAACATTGAGCTCTCGTCCAGGAGGATTATAAATGTCGATCACAAATCCAACACGTGATCCAAGGTCATAGGGGGAAATACACACACACGGTCTAAAGGATATGAAGAACAATTTTTTCCAGAGATGCTTAATATTTGGAATTGCTTAAAAGGTGATATAGCCCAACTGGAATAGCAAATGAATTAAAAGCTGAATATGATAATTGGAAACTAAGGATACAGACCAAGTTGGAACAGTATATGGATATGAAGCTCGGTATGATCAATTGGAGAGTCGTAGACGGGACTCCACTAGCGTTGCTCCTTTACTGTATACTATAATTAGCTGAATACACATGCAACTAACACGCATTATTCCAGTATCGCTTCACTGCGAGCCGTTACTTCACCTCTCCTGGGCGGGTAATTGGGTGTGTGTGTATGTATGTATGTATGTGTGTGTGCGTGTGTGTGCGTGTGTGTGTGTGTGTGTGTGTGTGTGTGTGTGTGTGTGTGTGTGTGTGTGTGTGTGTGTGTGTGTGTGTGTGTGTGTGTGTAAGGTAATTGGTAACAGCATTACCCATAAATCGGTCACATATGAGCTCTTATCGGGGAGGGTAATAGCTGTCGATCACAAGTCCAACACGTGATCCAAGGCCATGGTGAATCACACACATATGAGAGGTTAAGAGACGTGGGGACGAGAGAACGTCAGAAGAAGCGGTGGTCTGAGTGAAAACAACTTTTTAGCCATCGTGTGATGCGCAGAAGCTTTCGACAGGAAAAGAACATCATGGTGGCGGTTAGTCGAAAGTCTCTAAACACTTCATAATCAGTGTTCATATTTATGAAAATAGTATGTATATTGGGAGGGTTAGCAGGAGAAATGTAGGTACGATTACTCGAAAATAAGCCGAAATCAAAACAAATGGGCACCAACAACCGACATTGTTTACATCGTCGACAGACGGTGTGAAGTAAAAAGTAAAATTATTCACGGAACTGAAACTGAAGAAAAAATGAACGCGGTGTAGGTCGTCAATAGTATTGACGCTGTCGTATAGATAAATAGAGCATATTTTAACCGACAGGTGCGTTACAAGAAAGATGCATAGCGTTTCGGCCGGTTTCTCTTTAGTTCGATCAGACATGGCAAGTCGCTGACGCCGGTGATCATTGTGATTCAAACTCGGACCTAAAGAACACGAGGTGTAATTGGATTCTAGCGCATTTGAAGAAAACTTATTTGGATTAAAGGTGTTGAGATACATACTGTACATTCACGATGAGATCCATTGACATATACTTAAAAAATATGGAATCCAAAACCGCACAACATCTCAAAAATAGTTTAATCGAAATCATTACGTTGGCTCCTGATTCCATTCAAAGTCAGACCCATTCCAACACGTTCGAAAATTCACATGAACTTTGTACTCCACAAACTTACCAAGCCTCAACGCTAACGCGGTGAGGTACTGAGGCTGTATTGTCGGGGATAGACCGAAGGTCCTGCATTGAATCCTCACTTTCATGTTCTCATGCGATCCTACACCCGACATTGCGGTGACGACTCTATACCCCTCGTAGCTGATATACAAAACATGTTACCATTCTGATCAGATTGATATATTCTTCAGTGTGAGTTGTCCTTAAATGAACAAAATTATCCAGTATCTCTTAATAATCCGTCATTGTTTTTTCTGTTTCAAAGGGAGGGAAGACCCTTCTTTTGTGAAACGCGGCAGGAAACAAATTTGTGATCTGGACACACGTGTTAATGCAGATAATCTAATTCCCCTGGAACACTTGGTTTCTTGACAGAAGCGTTGGTCCATTTCTTTTATTTTGGCAAACACTATAAGATTTCATTTAAAGAAGGTGAAGCGGATCCTTAGCTGTTTCACTATGCCTGATACCAAATTACTGTATTCAACGAACAAATTTGCCTGACGACAGCTAAAAATATGCAAGTCGCCAATAGCAGTGCAAGTTTCTCTCAATTGAGTAAAGTATCCAGACAGCAACTCGAACAAACGGACTGGTAAAAGGGTTAATGGGTCCTCGGTCTAACCTTTTCTTTGCTTTGCGTGAAAAGAATCGCAGATTGGTAGCCTAACATGTGTACATCTTCAACAACGCATAATGGTATTTTGAGAAGCCCATTGAGGTCAGGTGAAGAAGCGAACACTGGTTTGCTCCAGTTGAATCCGCTTTCTTCCCCTCGGTTCGTCAACAACTGGTTAAGTGCCAATCTGGTTTTTTTTCTCGTTATGTTTGACAACCCTTTCAAAATGTTTCATCCACTATGTTCCAAGTATTACGCATTTATCCCACATAACTCCCAAGTGTTTTACATCTAATACTTCTTCATTATTCATTTGTTCGCCGTTAAATATTCACAATCTATAGTGATGCGTGATGACAAATAACATTTAAATTAAGAAACAACACGATAATCAAATGCAAATTCACGAAACCCTCACCTCACGCGTTTTCGTTTACCTTGATTCATTCAGTGATCCATAATATTCTCTTATCAGTTTCATTAAATCTCCATCGTTAAGTACATTTTATGACCAGCCTGTGTCGCAGATTAAATCATACCAGTATCATTGCCTTAGATCTGCAAGCAGCTTTTACCGACTTGGCAACTGATGTATGAGAATTCCCTTGCATAGGTTGATTGACGTCAAGTAAACGGTGTCCGGTACAAATAAACGTTGCTTCATGACCACGCGAGCGGACATGTGATACAAG
>NC_134792.1:61982528-61990028 GCF_046742065.1 Oratosquilla oratoria | reverse complement strand
CATTGTTTCAAAGATAATATAATCATCCAGGACGGGTTTTAGTTAATTTCTAATCGTTTAAATCAACTGTGTCTACTGTAATAGTGAATATATTACATATATATGTTTGTTATATTTTTGTTACAATTTGATAATTAACTGATTGAAAACTTACTATTTTCTTTACCCAACATGGTGTATGTAAACACATTTAACATCAAAACGGCCTTAAAGGGGGAGAATGGAATAAAATAGTGTTTGTTCAAGAATTACCATAGGGTCAAGTCATATTCATGTAGTGGGAGTTTTGGGTGGTGGCAGCGATTACTACTAAAATAATTACACTTTATATCGGATTTCCCAAATCACCATTACTGTACATAGATATATTTCACTAGCTGTCATCATCATGTGTGGTGCTCTTGATCAAACACGATTTTATGAAGGCGTACTACACATCTCACTCATCCATTCATTCATTAAATAATTATCAAATGCCACAGTTTTGGCATTACATAATTTGGTGGCCACGGATGCCGTTTGGCACTACACATGTATGTATACAGTGCTGGGATTCAGCCGGTTCTTACCGGTTCGTACGAACCTGTTCTTGGAATTTATGAACTCCGCGAACCTGTTATTGATTTTTTACTTATACTTATATGCCCGGGGGGGGGGGGCATATGCCCTGGGGCGGCACATTTAGGAAGGCGGCAATATTCTAGTCTGGACATGCCGTCCACAAGGCTGACAAAATAATCATAATAAAAAAAAGTCGAAGGAGCCTTGAATATTTTACCGTAGTATACAAATTTTGCGTTAAGATTAACAGAATATTAAATATTTTTCATTTATCCTTTCTGCAATAGAGACATTAAATAACATTTTTAAAATCTGTTTAATTATTTCGCAAGGCAATAGCTATAATAGGCATTAAGGAATGGTGTAGTAATCAATAATTCTGTTAGCATTGTGTATAGATGTAGAAATTAAAAGTGATGCGTCATTGTATGTGTGTATGTACGTACGTAAAACAAGCATGGAAGTTTCCAGAAGCAAATTGCCATTTCTGTTTACATAACTGATTATCATTTTATTTTTTGTAAATGCGGATGTCCAAACAATAAATGGTGACGGGGGAAGTGGGTGGGTCATCACTGAGAACTTTGCCTCGGGGCGACACACTTAGGCATGTAAAGGCTCTGAACGGGAGTCTCTGGTAATTCGTAATTATGAATTTTCGAAGTCATTCACGTAAGAACCAAGAGAACGTGAACGTGTGAACGAACGCCCGGAACTCCATCGGACCATCCTAGATGCGCGTCGTAATCGAGGCGGTGATTCTCATTCTTTTGTCAAGGAATATGGGTCGCCGCCCTTGCTGTCGCTGCTTTTTACTGCCACCGCTAGGTGGCTGCAGGTAGTCGCACGGATCAAAGATGATGGTTTTCTAATTTTGGTTTGTTTAATCCGTGGCGGTGAAGTAAAAGGATTAAAAAAAAAAAAAAAAAAAAAATCCCGTAATAATTGAAAACAATAGTGTTATTAGCTTATGTGTTTTGGTTTTTATTCTAAAGTAAAATCTTAGACCAGACGACTTTATTTAACACCACCGTAACAATACGATATCATACAAATAATTTCCGACAGTCGCCCCGGGAATCGAACCCGGGTTTCGCCTTGATGCCAACCTGCCGGAAATTATTTGCATGATTCTCGCTGTTGCTAGCGATTCACTTCTGGAATAAGACATCGTGTTTAAACTGTAAAGATATGCCTGAAGCACCATGGCATCAGAAGGGTTTCAAGTAACATCCCCTCATTAAGACTGGGGTTAGTGTTGCAGCACTTCATTCTGGCTAATGACATGTGCTTCACCATGGAGAAGCTTCCAGTGAAAAAGAGATGCTCAAAGGTTATGCATGGAGCTATGAAATATGATCTCGGCGACATGATTCGAGAGTGGAATGGGGATCCACATGGGACTGGAGGAAAGAGTGGAACAGGTCAGCCAGAGGTGGCTTGATCAAATGAGACTCGATGGAAGCAAATAGGTAGGTTAGGTTAGGTTTGGTTAGGCTGGGTGGGTTAGGTAGGTTAGATTAGGTTAGGTGGGTTAGGTTAGGTTAGGCTGGGTGGGTTAGGTTAGGTAGGTTAGATTAGGTTAGGTAGGTTAGGTTAGGCTGGGTGGGTTAGGTTAGGTGGGTTAGATTAGGTTAGGTAGGTTAGATTAGGTTAGGCTGGGTGAGTTAGGCTAGGTTAGGTTTGATTAGGTTAGGTAGGTTATATTAGGTTAGGTGGGTTAGGTTAGGATAGGCTGGGTGGGTTAGGTTATGTAGGTTAGATTAGATTAGGTAGGGTAGATTAGGTTAGGCTGGGTTAAATTAGGTGGGTTAAGCTAGTTTGATTAGGTTAGGTAGATTAGGTTAGGTGGGTTAGTTTAGGTAGGCTAGGTGGGATAGGTGGGTTAGGTAGGCTGGGTGGGTTAGATTAGTTAGGTTAGGTTAGGTTAGGTCGGTTCGGTTAGGTGGGTTCGGTTAGATTATGTTAGTTTAGGTCAAGGCGCCGGGAGAGAGATGAATCTGATCAAGAGAGAGGGCGGGTGGTTCTTCCGTTTATTTATATCTGACCCAAAGATCAGCCGACAAAGCTGCACGTGGCTTCCCCGAGGTCATTATTTCTTGGTCCATCCACTAATGAATCTTCCACTTGGCAAATGTTAGCTAACTTAATGTGCACGGCATGTTTCAAGTGATGATTTTTTCTTACAGTTATTAGAAGTTCATATTCGGATGCCTGTCCTATGTTCGCGTTAAAAGAAAAGGGGGTTTTTGTTGGTGAATATCGGAGCTTTCGTAGTTGGGGCTAATATTATGCTCAAAAACTGGTCATAGAGGTAGCAAAGCAGCTTTAAGGAAGTTAGTGGAAAGATGGGGGGGGGGGGTCGTAGAAGTTAATAGTGACCGTCATATTAAGTAGCGATTGATAAATATATATATATAAATAAAATATAATAACAATAATGATAATAATAATAATGATAAAAATGAAGAAAATAATGATATTGATAATAATGCTAATATTAATAATAATGCTAATAATGATGATGATAATAATAATGATAATAATAATGATAATAATAATAATAATAATAATGATAATAATAATAATAATAATAATGATAATAATAATAATAATAATAATAATAATAGTAATAATAATAATTAATAATAATAATAATAATAATAATAATAATAATAATAATAATAATAATAATAATAATAATAATAATAATAATAATAATAATAATAATAATAATAATAATAATAATAATGAGTGACTCTGGTCCGTAGGGGTACCCCTAGGGCCCAGAGTCTGAGTACGGGTTACATCACCCTCGGGAAGACAGCAGTCACCAGCTGCCATTACGTCCTCTGATGACGACCACCTGCACGAACTTCGTCCAACTTTTTTTTTTCTGCAGCAATCAGTTGGAACTCACCCCACTCTTGTCTTTTACAATAATGAGCTATTGGCGTTATCATACTGGGCTATTTTTCCTTCAGCTTCCGATTAATCGGCGGTGCCGATCACCTGCAGAACATTTTCCTTGCCGTAAAATCACTGGCAAACTGCTTTATTTTCTCAATAATTTACATAGAATGTCATTTGATATGCTGCAGGAAAACTATTTTCCTCCAGTATATTAGATTTCTTCCCAAAAGCTGCGGGCTGCAAATTTACTCCAACTGTCGGAGGAGATTTTGCCCAGTGTGAACCTTAATCCACGCCTTATGTCCTATAGGAAGCGCGAAGACATAAAAATTCTTCGTTAGCAGTGCAGGATCCACCAGGTGGAATGTCGTTATTATTTGAATAATTCCCATCTTGTAAAATTACATTTCGCTAAATCGTATTTACCAGATTCTCTTTTTGCGTAACCCGAAGTGTAGGGGAAATACCCAACCCATGGTAGTCTAGGAAAATGCAATTTGGCAAAATGATATTTTAACGAAACGGGAAGTTAACAAATACTTGGTAGAGGGACAAGTTAAAACTCTTTCGAATTTCAGAAACATATTCAAGAGCCTTCGTAAACCTCTTCTCAACACTGAGAGTAGATATGCAGCCCTGGGTGACGAGAAAATGGGTTACGGAACAGGACGGGGACCAAAATAATCCCGTGACGTCACAGCTACCCCCATCCGTTTCGGTCAAGAGTGACAAACAGAACACGCACTGTTTGTTCGTTTCGTTGTTCTCTCTCCTCCTCTTAACGTTTTTTACAAACTGCACTGTTCTCTTGAACTTAGCGAACACTATCAGAGAGATCCTAAGCCGTTTGTTTAAAAAAATTGGCGTAATACATTAAAATAAAAGAAATATAACGAAATTATAAAAAGCTGTAATTCACACAAAGTCGAAAAACTATAAACAATGCACCAACATCAGCGAAACAAATCTCCGTCGAGTCCAGATGAAATTATTTCACGCACCCAATGCTTATGGACTACTGTTCCCCGGAGATGATCACACTGAATTAGATCGTTATGCATCCACGAAACCTCTAGTTTTCGGTTTGTTACTTGAGTCTCTCTGGCCCCCTGGGGGGTTCACGTACCCTAAGGTTGAGAACGATTGAACAAGAAGCAAAATCAGATTAAGGGAACGGAAACTCTTGACATTTGTCGCGACAGAACCTGCGGGCGGAGAGCCAAGGCGTGGAGCTGCCATCGGCGGCATTGTCCGCTGCTAGACCAGACCTATAACGAGATCGGTGGTAAGTTTCCGTGTTACTTACTCTCCACGCCCAACAGACCAGATACAAAATATTTCGTTGGCGATGTCCAGGACTTCCGTCCTTGGTAAAAATCGCACCCAAGACGAGTCTGATGAGGTAGAGATTTAAGGAAAGTAGAGGCTGAAGGTGGAGTTCCAGGACTTCCGTCCTTGGTAAAAATCGCACCCAAGACGAGTCTGACGAGGTAGAGATTAAGGAAAGTAGATGCTGAAGGTGGAGTTCCACATACCCCTATCAACTATGTGATACACAGTTTAAACGGAATCACGGTTACACAACACTAGACTAACACTAGCAATAAAAGCTAAATACTGCTCTTACATTGGAACCCCGAACGCATTACCATAGTTCACTTAAACTGAAAATCGTTACAAAGAAGAGAGACAAAGAAAGAGTATGGGTAGAAGCATGATGGAAGTTTTATAGAAGTTTAAGAAGATAAAGTGAAATAATGAAAATGAAGAGATAGAAGAATAATAGAACATAGGGATAAAACAAGTAAAAGGGACAACATTTTTTTTTTCCAGTGGAGTCTCAAACCACAACATAATGATGCGAAGCTCTGGTCCGTATGGGTGTCCCTAGAGCAATGACTGCACATGAAGTCAGTACCTTATACTGGATTATTTACAGGATAGGAGCTATACTCGCAGGATTCTGTTTCTGTGTCTCCAATTCCCAACCTTTATGTTGTTCGCCTGAACTGTTTTATCCTCAACTTATTCCACAGATTATATATATATATATACATATATATATATATATATATATATATATATATATGTATATATGTAAATACATACACACACAAAAACAAAATACACGCACACAAACACAATGCACACATGGGATACACACATACGCACACACATGGAATACACACACACCACATACATGGAATACACACACACACACACATGAAATATGCACACACCACACACATGGAATACACACACACCACACACACACACACAAACACACACGGAATACACACACATGGAATACACACACCACACACACGCGCGGCGCACACACACACATGCAATACATACACGCACACACAATACGCACATGCATACACACACAAACACACAATACACATACGTGCACACATAGTACACACAGACACCTCAATACACGCACACACGCGCTTGCTTGCTAGCTTAACCAATAAACCGTGCGAAGGAAATCTAGACTAGTTGGGACTGCTCACACTGGAAGAAAGAAGAGAAAGATGCGACATGATTGCCGTCCTTAGAACTATAAAAGGCGTGGACAAGATTGACATACAAGAATTTTTTTCTGGGACAAAAGAATATCAAGAAGACATGGCACGAAACTTAAGAAGAGGGAATATTTGAAAGAACTTAAAAATGTGAAGGATTTAAAGAGTATCGATATATATATATATATATATATATATATATATATATATATATATATATATATACATATATATATATATATATATATATATATAAGACTGAAGGTGGAAGAAGCAGACGAGGAGTAATGTGAGAATATCAGGCTCTCTAGTATACAAGAAAAGATCAAAGCTCGTAGTGGTCCCGTCTCCTATTTTCTAATTTTCTAACATACCTAGACTCAAAATTCATGTACAGTTCCAATTTAATCTATATATTTGATTTCCAATTATCGTATTTAGATTTGAACTCGTGTATTATTTGAGCTTGGGCTATATCTCCCTCTAAGCTATTCCACATGTTTATACATCTGTATGGAAAAACATATCTCTTCACATCCTTTCGACACGTGATCTTTCTTAATTTACTTCCATAACCTCTTAAAGCCCTCCCAACTTTAATCAGAAGACACATTGATAGAAGAGTATCAATG
This sequence comes from Oratosquilla oratoria, assembly GCF_046742065.1. Taxonomy (NCBI): domain Eukaryota; kingdom Metazoa; phylum Arthropoda; class Malacostraca; order Stomatopoda; family Squillidae; genus Oratosquilla; species Oratosquilla oratoria. The sequence goes on along the minus strand of NC_134792.1, from coordinate 61,983,391 downwards.
TGTCTGTCTGTATGTGTGTGTGCATGTGTGTATTGTGTGTAAGTGTATTGTGTGTGTTCGTATGTGTATTGTGTGTGAGTGCGTGTATTGTATGTGTGCGTGCGTGTATTGTATGTGTATTTACCTAGTTGTTTTATACGGGAAGGGTCTTTGCTCGTATGTGTGTGAATGTGTGTGTGTGCGTATGTGTATGCGTATGTGCGTGTGTGTATTCGTATGTTTGAGTATTCGTATATGTGTGTGTATTCGTATGTGTGTGCGCGTGTTGTGTTTACCTAATTTTGATATACAAGAAAGGACCAACCCTCGTTTCGTACCGTCTTCGTACCCAGTTTTGTAACATCTACTTCAAAATCATGTGCGAATATGCTGTATACAAATATATATGTATGTATATGTATATATATATATATATATATATATATATACATATATATATATATATATAATTCACAATATTTTATTGTGCCATATATATAGACATAGCGCATTTAAGTCTTCAAAATATATAATAAATACTAAACATCATTTTATTTAGTTTCCAACCCCTTTCTCATTTGACCACGACCATTTATCACAGTGATTGCAAGGGCTGATGCAATTCAGTCTTTCTTTGCATCAAGTACATTTTTGGCGAGCGAAACCACAGCTGTAGTCCCGTGCTCTACCAGTGACGGTTTGTGGGTAGACGAAGTGAGTAGAGGAGGAGGGGGGGAGGGGGAGGCTGCAGACGTAGGAGGTAGTGTCGAACACGCACAAAACTTCCCCACGCTGTCTTTCCTAGAGATCCCTGACGGCTGCACTTCCTTAATTAATCATTGTGCATCCCCGGATTTCACCTCGCCTCAGGCCAACGCTGGTGT
>NC_134792.1:61917528-61980028 GCF_046742065.1 Oratosquilla oratoria | reverse complement strand
GTCATAGTAGATTAATTGGATTTAAATTTATGAAGGGTGCAAACAATATAAAGAAAGAATATCTATTACTGTGAGACGAAAGAATATCAAGAAGGCATATAAAGAAAAATGTGTTTGAAAAAGAAAACATTGGTGCTTTAATTTGGTCAATGAATTAGAAGAAATAATTCAGGATGATATACATGAACAAAGATTGATAACTGGAGACACAGTCGAAATGGCATCGGACGACCAGAACGCCTATATTTTACAATTTGGTAAACACACATACACACGCGGTTGGTAGAGTCCCTGACTGTCGCTAAGGTGGTCCGGGTTCGAATCCTGCCCAGGGCTGAAATAATTTCAGTAGCGCTGCGCTTCGAGTCGTTACTCAAACTCTCGTGGGCAGGGAGTTGGGTGTGTGTGTGCGTGTAAGGTCACAGCATTACCCATAGATCGGTCATACGAGCTCTGAGCTCTCTTCCGGGAGGGAATTAGCTGTTGATCACGAGTCCAGCACGTGATCCAAAGACCAAGGTGAATACATGCTTGAGAATAGAAATGACTGGGAATGTTAGTCACCTTGCAAACTTAACTGCAAAATCGTAGGTGAAACATAAAGACGACTGACTAACACATAGTGGCTTTTCACTACATGGACGAAATGGAAAAATGAATAAATAAATAAAATAAAACAAATAAAAATAAGATAAATAAATAAGTAAATTAAATACATAAAAAAAAAAATATCGCAGAATGCCTGACCCACCCAAGATTATATGCAGCAGTGTATGGCTCCCGCTCAGAGCGAAATAATGTAAACAAATTCAATATAACATGGACAGCAGTGACCAAGTTGGTTCTCAGCCAAGAAAATTTGTACAAAGAAAGTTAAAATAAAGATTTCCAAATAGAGGTTAGAAAATTATAAAGCCAAAGCAAATAAATAAATAATTAAAATAGGTACAATAACTGGAGAAAAAGAGACAGGACTCTATGAGTGCATATTACATTAATTTAAACCTAAACACATGCATGCATGCGCAAGCTGTACACTTCCCCCAGTGTGCTCTTCCTCGCTCACCCTCCACAAAAGCAACAACTAGAGTGAACACAGAAAAGGGCATGCAAGATTATCTTGGGACCTGCCTATGACGTCATAACCAGCCTGAATCTCCCAAGGCTGGCTGAGAGGAATTGGGAAGTAATGGGGAAATTTGGGGAAGATCTACTCACTCACTCTCATCACTGACACTTCCTTCCACCCGATACTTCCCTACCATGACATACTACCAGGCAAAACAACAAACTTATGCCCATCAGAGTGCTGAGGACTGTCTACCATAAGAACAGTGCCATACTGCCCATAGTGCATATTAACTCAATTTAGTCTAGTCCTAGAATTAGCTCAAATTGTACATTGTCAGTGTATCACTGTTAACTCAATAGACCTATTATCATTATCATTTAAATAATGAAAGTTTCCAGTCAGTATTCAATATGGATGATGAGTTTGATCGAAGTTTATCCTTCCAACTCATCATCATGAAATGAGATGTTATACACAGCATAACAGTGAAAGTATTTGAATTGGTCAAGAAACTGGACAAAAAAATACCTCAGGGCCTGATGGGGTCTAAAATTATATTCTGAAAGAATGCAGAGAACAATTAGTGGCCAAGATAACATAATAACCTGATAATATGCTTACTGGATGAGAGGAAAGTACCACCAGGATGGAAATCTACAAATATGGTACCAATAGTCAAAGGAGAATGCAAAATTATAAACCAGAGTCCTTGGCAATTTAAGAAGCCAAAAACATGTGAGAAAATTGTATAATACAGATTGATAATATATTTGGAGAAAAGAATTTTAGCTGATGACCAATTTTGATTTAGAAAAGGAAATACCTGTGTAACCAACCTGATAAATTTACACCTGAAAAACAGGTGATTGGAATGTGTATACATAGATTTGGAAAAAGCATCTGACAAAGTGCCACACAATTTTTTTTATATGGAATTGATAAGTGTATGTCTCAATGGAAATACGCGAGATAACTTTTTAAGTGATAGGTGTATGAGAACAGTAGTGTTGGACTGGAAAGGAGTGACTAGTGGGGTACCACAAGGCTCAGTCCTAGCACCAGTAGTATTCTTAATATAAATGACGTGAATGGAACAGGCAGTTATACAAACCCATCTGAAGATGATACCAAAATAATGAAGTGAAAGACGAACATTGTAAACTGCCAAAGACCCGTCTGGGGTATTGGCTGCATGTTATTGTGGCATACAGTTGATACTTTAGGGTCTATATGGGGCGCCCCTACGGACCAGAGCCACACATCATTTTGTGTGTGATAGAGGAAACTCTGTACATAGAGAAATGATGACACTTTTATACTACGACTGTCCCTCCGTTATGCTGTCCCCCAATCCCTTGTTACTGACCTGTACCATTTCTCTGAATATTCATTTCCTTTTTTCGCCTACCTACACTGTGGTGGGGGCAAAAGAATACTGCCACCAAGTATTTCCACTTGAGTCGTAAAAGGCGACAAAAAAGGGACGGGGGATGGGATTAGGAGTCCTATTACCTGTAGCCCCAAAAGGGGACATTCCTAAAAACGAAAGTAAAGGCATAAGAGGGTCTGGGAGCTTTCCAACCAGTACCCTAAGGTTTGGGTCTTTTAACGTGTGTGGATGTGGTACAGATGAGAGTAAAAGGGAAGAGATAGGCAGTATGTTTGTGAGAAGAAAGATGGATGTACTGGCTTTGAGTGAAACTAAAATGAAAGGAAAGGGCAACAGTGAGTTTGGGAGTGTAGTTGGGAGGTATTCAGGAGTGAAGAGGGGACGAGGGAGAAAAGGGGTGGCTATACTAGTAAGTAAAGAGATAAGTAAGCGGGTAGTGGAAGGTGTCATCAAAGTTGATGTGGATGAAGGTGAAGCTGGGAAGGGAGATGTGGGTTTTTGTAAATGTGTATGGGCCTGGTAGTGAGAAGAGCGTAGAGGAAAGGGAGGCTTTTTGGGTAGATATGAGTGCATAGAGGGATTAAGGAGAAATGTCAATGTAGTTGTATTGGGAGACCTAAATGCTAGGGTAGGAAATGAACCAATTGATGGAATGATTGGGAAGTATGGAGTTCCAGGTAGAAATCTTAGTGGAGAATTGATGGTAGAGATGTCTCTTGAAAGAGAGTTGATGATAGCAAATACAGTGTTTCGGAAGAAAGTCAAGCATAAGTACACATGGGAGAGGGTGGTGGATGGAAGGGTGGCAGATAGAGCATTAATGGACTATATAGTGGTGACCAGGAGTATGGTAAGAAGAGTTAAGGATGTACATGTTCTAAGGGGAGAGAGTGGGGGAATATCAGATCATTTCCTGGTGGAAGGTAAATTGAGAGTGGAGAATAGGTGGAGAAAGAGGAAAAGGGCAGAAGGTAGGGAAGTACTTAGAGTGAACTGCTTAAACGAGGAAAAAAAGGAAAATGAGTATAAAAAGAAGTTGAGAGAGGAGTGGGAGAGAGTAAAGGATAGAGTAGAACAAGGAGTGGAGGAGGAATGGGGATGGTTCAAGGAGGGAGTCATAATGTGTGCAAAGATGGTGTGTGGAACAAGGAGGGCGGGAGGAAATAGACGGAAGGGTAGTGAGTGGTGGGATGAGGAAGCAAAGAAGGGTGTAGAAGAGAAGAAACAGGCATTCATAGATTGGCTACAAATTAGGACGAGGGAATTGTATGAGAGGTGCAAAGTAAAAAGAAAGAAAATTAAGCATAAGATAAAGGAAGCGAAGAGGAGAGCAGATGTGAAATGGGGAAAGAGTATGACAGAAAATTTTGAAAGTAATAAAAAGATGATTTGGAAGGAAATTAAAAGAGGAAGAGGAGGCGAATCAAGTAAAGAAGAAAAGGTAAAACGTGCAGATGGAGAGATGATAATGGAAGAGAAGGCAGTGAGAGGAATGTGGGCAGAGTATTTTAGGGAGTTGCTAAATGTGAAGGAGGATAGGGAGGGAAAGGTAGTTGCAGTGGGAAGCGCTAAGAAAATGACCGTGATGAGTGAGGAAAATGGAGGAGAAATAGAGAAAGATGAAGTGAAAGCAGCTGTTAAGATGATGAGAGCAGGTAAGGCACCTGGGTTGGATGGATGCCATGCAGAATGTCTGAAGAAAGGAGGTACAGTTATGGTGGACTGGCTGGTGAGATTATATAATGTTTGTTTAAGAGAGGGTAGAGTGCCGGAGGACTGGAGGAGTGCCTGTATAGTTCCGCTTTACAAAGGAAAGGGGGACAAGTGTGAGTGTAGTAGTTACAGAGGGATCAGCTAGTGGAGTATAGTTGGGAAGGCTTATGGGAGGGTCTTAACTGAGAGGATTAGGAGAGGAACAGGAGTAATTGGTGAGGAACAGTGTGGTTTTAGGACAGGTAGATCAGATTTTTGTGGTAAGACAGATATATGAGAAAGCTATAGGAAAAGGTAAGGATGTTTTTTGGGCTTTTATGGATCTGGAAAAGGCTTACGACAGGGTAGACAGGAAGGCACTGGGAGGTACTGCAGATATATGGGATGGGAGGAAGGCTGTTAAGAACAGTCAAGATTATTTATGAGAGTAGTAGAGCTTGTGTTAGGATTAGAAATAGAGAGAGTGAATGGTTTGAGGTAAAGGTGGGACTTCGTCAGGGGTGTGTTATGTCGCCCTGGCTGTTCAATCTTTACATGGATGGGGTGGTGCGAGAGGTGAATGCAAGGGTAGTGGGTCAGGGGTTGGAGATGATTAAAGAAAATGGAGAAAAGTGGGAGGTGAGCCAACTGTTGTTTGCTGACGATACTGCGCTTGTAGCAGGATCAGAGGAGGGATTGAGGAAGTTTGTGGCAGAGTTTGAGAAGGTGTGCGCAAGAAGGAAGCTGAAGATAAATGTGGGCAAAAGTAAGGTGATGAGATGTGCGAGGGGAGAAAGTGACAGTAGGCTGGAAGTGAGCAAGGGTGAGAAACTGGAGGAAGTGGATATTTTCAGATACTTGGGTGCGAATGTGGCAGGAAAGGGAGGAGTGGGGGTGGAGGTAGAATGTAGATTGAGAGAAGCGAGTAAATGCCTTGGTGGATTAAAAAGTGTAATGAGAAATTGACATCTGCAAATGGATGCTAAGAGGAGGTTATATGAAGGAGTGGTTCTGCCAACAGCAATGTACGGGACAGAAACATGGAAGATGAGAGAGGAAGAGATAAGGAGTTTGAATTTGTTTGAGATGAAATGTCTGAGAAATATGGTAGGTATTACTAGGATAGATAGAGTGAGAAATGAGGAGGTGAGGAGGAGAACAGGGATGGAAAGGGAGCTGGGAGATAGGGTTGATGAAAGAGCATTGGGATGGTTTGGACACATGGAAAGAATAAGTGAAGAAAGATTAGTAAAAGAAGTGTGGAAGGCGGAGGTGGAAGGAGTGAATATGAGGGGGCGTCCTAGGATGAGATGGATGGATGGGGTGTAGAGGAAGGATGGGAGAGGACAGAAGATAGGGGTGAATGGAGAAGGGTTGTGTATAGATGAGGCTGTGATGCATGAGGGGGAGTGGGTGGGGGATTGGGGGTGAGGAAGTATGTATGAGTAAAAATTTGATGCAGCCCGAAGGGATATCTCCCCGTCTTCTCCTTTTCTGCATGAGGGGATGGAGAGGGGGGTCTCCGAATTTATGAAGCGGCCTTGCTGTGAATGTGCTGTGTCTGGCGACACTGCTTCTGACCCAGGGCAGTGGACAGGATGCAGGGATGTCCCGTCATCCAGGAGGTGCCGAGATGGGAGGGAGGGAGGAGGGTGGAGGGGAGTGGAATATATGGGAAATTAAATGGGTGGCAGTGATTTCTATACCTTTTTCTTTTTGGCTACCCCCCATGTAAAGGGGAAAAAGCCTTTGGTATATGTATATGTATGTAGTCAGGAGTGGAAAATGAATTTCAACACAGAGAAATGTAGTCTGGAATCTAGCTAATAAGAAATATATAGTGGGTATTGATATGATAACAAATACAGAAGAGGAAAAATATTCAGGGATTTTAATCAGGAACAATATATCACCTGAAAGTCACATAAAGAAAACAATAGAAAACTTATAATTCACTGGAAAAATAAGAGTAGCATTTCACTATGAGACACACATTGTTTTGGGAGACACAGCTGGCTATGAGGTATGTAATGGCCCTAATGGTTCTGGAACCAGGAACTTTAACATTTCTCTCCTTCTGAACTTTGCAAAGTCCAGAAGGATGATGATTGGTGGTTCCTGGTTCCAGAGACAAGAGCCATACCAATGGACATGGTATAGTAATGCTGGAAGAATGGCCATGGTGATTCATCACATACTTGCTAGTACTTGTTGGAAGATCCTACAAAACTGCTGGGTTTATCAGTGCTGACTTTTGAGACTCATCACAGAATTGTGGTTGTAACACTCAGACTGCATATCAAATCCAAAGAATTCTAGGATGTAACCAATCTAAATTTCATCTAGAGAAGCTCTGGGATGATGCGTGTGCCCAGGAGTATGTGATAGTAATCTCTAATCAGTTACTTGGCACTCTTGAGGACCCTGTAGAGCTGTGGGATACCTTTGAACATGAAACTCTAGCTGCCAAGGAGTGCATTAGACAGCACCTAAGGTCGTGGAGTGGGGTAGCATTGCAGGAAACACTGGAGTGTATAGGGTTGGGCTGTGCTGATGGAATGGCTGGGGACCTGGACCAATACAGGACTCAGAAACGATGAACTAGATCTCTCATGAAGATGAATAAGCAGTTATGTCATGGGAACCACCGAGGATATAGAGGACAATTTTGATACAAATGACCTCAGGCCTGATTACTGAACCCTGAAAAAAACTCTGCTCTAAATCTGTGACACAGAGAGGTATAGTCCAAACAGGTAATGGCCAGCGAGTGTCAGGCATGGAGGGGTGTAGCCCTTTTGTAAAGTACTTGGCACAGTTGTTCATGGGTGACCCTCCAAGCATACAGTTCCCCTTGATGGTGTTTGAGTGGCAGTTGCAGATCCACTGATAGAAGAATCTCCACCCTCTATGACATAGGTCAAATAGGCTGTTAATAAGTTGAAGGGTGGAAAGGCATCTAGCATCTGCAACATCTGTATAGTTAATGAAAGCCAGAGGTGAAGCTATGATATGAGGGTTGCATGTGGTACTGTCTGGTTAACCAGTACAAATTCCCTCTGACTGGTAAAAGGATCCAGTTATCCCTATCTGGAAGGGGAAAGGAGACCATTAGGACAGCAACAACTACTGCCTTATCACATTGCTCAGTGTAATAGGTAAGTTGCTTGCCCATTTGTTGCTGACATGTGATCATTCACATCTGCTAGTTTCAGAGGCCTGAGCAGTCTCACTTCACATTAGATAAGTCAACAACTGATCAGATCATAGCACTTTGCTTTCTTGTGCTGCATTGATGCAAGTTTCAATAGGGGTTTCTATTAGCAACACTATGGCCATTAACGTGGTCTTTGCTAATGTACTGTCCTTCTTGCAGTCATTGAGTCACTGCATAGGGAGGCATGACCACTTAAACTCCAGGTTTCCTGGACCCAGACCATGATCAAAGCATTTAGGGGCTTACTGGATGACACATTTCAGTCTATCCATGCATACAGTGAGGGTACTGAGGCCTTGGAAAGCTTTGGATACTTTGGTGGTGTGGTGCATGACAATGGTGGGTCATGTCATGAAGTACTACAAAGGATTGGCATTGCTGTGGTGTTACGGACACATTCAACCAAAGTATGTAGCATTGTCAATATGCAGGACTAAGATCTGAATCTTCCTTGTCCTACTGTACAGCTGTGTGACATGGAGACTGAATGCCTTTGGAGACTCATGGGGTATCACTGGAATGACTTTATATGAAACCAGACTGTACTGTGACACTTGGTCCAGGCCTGTTATCAGCACAACTCGTGAACATCAACTCCAGCTATATGGGCATGTAGTTTGTTTCCCTGAAGTTGATCCCACTCACAGGGTTCTCCCGTGGAGATGACCCATACTGGAGATGAAGGGGACATCCACAGAATTCATAGCAGGGACAAGTTGATGAAACCTGCTTAGAGTTGTTTGGAGTGGGAAGGGTCACTGCATGGTGTTGTTTGGGTTGACTGGAGGGGCAGGTGACAGCACATTTTTAATCAATTGTAGTATACAGGAAAAGGAGCAACACTTGCTGGGTCCCATCTCCTATTCTCATTATTTATCCTACCTAGCCTCAATATGTAGTTCTAACTTAATCTATATCTTTGATTTCCAATTATCATATTTAGATTTGAACTTGTGTATTGTCTGAGCTTGGCCTATATCTCCTATGCTATTCCAGGTATTTATATATTTATATGGAAAATGTATTTCTTCACATCCTTTAGAGTTGTGGTATTTCTTAATTTGCATCCATGATCTCCTAAAACCCTCCCATCTTTAATCAGATCTCTTGTCAATGCAATCTAACCACATTTGGAGACCTGAATACTGTAATCCTATCACCTTTCCCTTTGATCTTTCAAAGTTGGCAGACTTGGTGGTTTTAGTCTTTTCTTGTATAGTTTATCTGCCAGGCTGGCAGTGAAGCAAAGCACTTCCCGACATATAGTGATATATATATATATACACACATGCACAGTATGCATGAGATTTGTTTTATCTTTAAGGCAAAGAAACCAGTACCACCCCTATTTTTGGTTTTGATGATGGATGAACTCATGTTGACTGTGGTAATGACCATTATGTGAAATTTACATCACTGATTAATTAGTGGATTATTCACTACAGCCATATAGTGGTTGTATATTTATTCACTACAACAGTTGAGGGTTCTTGTGAAAAGATGAGGTGAAAGAAGTTATTACAATAATGAGAGCAGGTAATGCACCTGGGTTAGATGGGTGTCATGCGGAATGATGGTGGACTGGGTGGTGAGGATGTTTATCTAAGAGGGTAGAGTGCCAGAGGACTGCCTGTATAGCTCACTTTACAATGTAAAAGGGGACAAGTGAATGTAGTAGTTTCAGAGGGATCAATTTCCTGAGTGTAGTTAGGATGGATTAAGAGAGGAACTGAAGGAGTAATTGGTAATAATGTGAGTTTAGGAAAGGTAGGGAGTTGCATGGATCAGTTTTTTGTGGTAAGGCAGATGTGAGAAAGCTTTAAGAAATTATAAGGATGTTTTTGGGCATTTATGGATTTGGAAAAGGCACTGTAGGCGGTATTGCAGATATATGGGATAGGAGGAAAACTGTTAAGAGTGGATTTATACCTCTGACTTTGGCTACCTCCCTTGTAAAGGGAAAAAGGCTCTTGGTATATATACATATATTCACACAGCCATGTCAAACATGGACATTCCCTTGTTTTTGTCTACATCAAGTACAGAAACATACAAGATAATTATTTATATCTTTTATTTAAAGTTTTTATAAAAACATAAATACAAAAGAATATATTAAATTGAACATAGGATACTTGGCTGATGACTAAAGATAATTTATGTACATTCAATATAGAATTCCTCTCAGGTCTGTGGTCCAATGGAAATATTATCCAGGCTGTCTCTCCCCTGTAAAAGAACCTGAAAAAGAAAAAGTTAATGTGAAAAGTTGTTTTAGTGCAACATATTTTCAATATAAAATTAGTAAGCACAGTTAGCACCATCAGAATTGGCATGTGTCATTTTGTATCAGTCACTTTATATTCATGCACTAAACAAGAAGACTTTATATTGGGGGCTCTCTAACTTTTGGTACTTGGTGTATCCTTTATTATTCAAGTAAGACCTGAGGCAACAACTGGGAACAGAGGAAGAGGTTTTGGAGGATGGATGGAGAGCAGTTAGCCCAGATATTTTGAAGGGTGGCAACAAGTTCTGGCACACTTGGTGTGTCATGCTTCCTCAACTGGGCTTTTATCAAAGCCTAAAAAATTTCTATTGGAGACTGTTGCCTGGCCAATCCTTTATATATTCAATTCCCACAAAATCCAGCCAACCAGCTGGCAATTTTGCTCTGTGAGCAGGTGGCCCGTCCTGCTGGTACACTTCACTTTGACAGATGTCAAAACAGTCCTCAAGAGGGTATACCAAAAGTTCTAGGTACCTCTCCTTGTTGACTGTAACATTCCTTGGTAGGACCACTAGCTTCCCAACACTATGGTACCCAAAAGCACCCCAGACCATGACCGAGTCAGGGTATTTGACATTCCGCTCACTGTACCAGGGGAAGGGGGTATCTTGACCACTGCATATCCTTATTTTCTCTCCTTGGTTGCTAGTGATGGTAAAGGCAGTCTTATCAGGCCATAACACTTTCTTCCACTTGTCCAGATCCCAGGCAAGGTATTTCAGGCAAAAATTAATTCAATTCTTCTTTTATCTGGCTGTAATAATCTGTTTTCTTTGAGGTGTGTGGTACTTATACCGAAGGTAATCATAGAGGCAATGCTGTACGGTTCTCAGAGACACATTGGCCAGCAATTGTGGGTTCTTGTGTTTTAATTCTTTATCAGAACTGTGAGGTTCCTTCTTACCTTGGCACTGCAGGACCTTCAAGGTCTTGGGTGTAGTCTTATGAATTCCTCCTGGCCTTTTTCTTGGGAGTGTTGGTTGGAGGCGCCAGCATCACAGCAATGCTTGGTCCACCTCTGCACAAAATGCAGTGGGATACCAGTGATGTTTGAAATTTTTGTTAGACTTTCCTTCCTTTACCAAGGCAGCAATACTTGTAAGCTCATGCTTCTTACATCCTTTCCGAAGCCCATAGCTCAATTATGAACACAACAGTGCAAAGGGGCAAGGGAGAAAAAAAACACGTGATTTGTAGAAGAGCAAAACTCATCAGTCCACCACAAAGGCCAATGATAACTAACCTACTCAAGGCTGCGTAACATCATCGGCCTTGCTAGTCTGTACCCACCTCTTGTGTGCCATTTGCCCAGGCATATTTGAGCCACTGTTTAAGGGGGTGGTCTCTTTCTTGCCATCAGAACTAGGACATCATGCTTTGCACCAGTTCTGATGGTGCTGACTGTATATCCCAAACTTACCTTTGCTGAACAGATAATTTGTTCTGCCTCTTTGACTGTGAGATTGTCAATCTGTTTAGCCAATTCCTCAGGATCTGCACCAGCAACATCTGCTATGCTTGTGTAACCACAGGAATACATCTGGCGAGCACAACCCTGAAGAAATGATTCAAATAATATAAAATGTGCAAAACAGCAGTTCGGAAAATACAAACTCATATTCTCAATAATTTTTATCCATTCTCTTAGGTACTATGACACACAAGTTACCACACTGCTCAGGTCAGCATGACAAAGCAGTTTCACTGTAATGCCCAACAGATGCAGCTGGTTTACTCCCGATGACATCTCTCCTCCCATCCATCCACTTGAAAAAGATTATGGAACAGAAAATAACGTCCTTTTGGACTGTCATTTCTTAACCAATTAACAGCTCTCCATTAACTCCTATGCTATGAACTCATTCTTTCTTGCTCAACAGCAATTTCTCTTGTTCCATTGCCCCTTTCACCCCATTGGTCTTCCTCTCAAGGACAATCCATCCACTTATGCTTTATGCACTTGTTTTGCTAGTCATTCATTCTTTCCATATGCTCACACCATCTTGGTGCACTTTAATTTACTCTATCAGGAAGCTCCTTCCACTCTGACCTACCTTATTTTTCTCATTATATCCTTACATACATACATATACCAAAGGTGCAGCGATGACCTGTCATCCAGGAGGTGCTAAGATAAGAGGGAGGGTGGAGGGGTGTGGTGTGTATTCAGGGATGGAATGGGTGGGAATGATTTTATGCCTTTTCCTTTTTGGCTACCTCCCTTGTAAGGGGGAAATAGCCTTGGTATATGTATGTTTTTCCCCCTACACGGGGGGTAGCCAAAAAGAAAAAGGCACAGAAACCACTCCCACCCATTCCATTTCCTATATATTCCACTCCCCTCCACCCTCCTTATCTTGGCACATCCTGGATGACGGGTCATCCCTGCATCCCGCCCAAGAGCTGTTGCCAGTTTCTTGGATGGCACGGGTCTTCTGCAAGTGAGACCAGGGGCAACAGACTGATTGATTGACTGACACCTACCACACTTCTCAAACATGCTTAGTCTTTTTATTTTTGCTGCCTTCAAATTCCAAGTTTGCTACATAGAGTACTATGGGCACAATCACTCCCTCACACTATCTCTCTCCATTTATCCCCAGATACTCATTTCTCATAGCACAACACTTTTCGACCCCTCTTCCTAGACATTTACTTGCTTCCCTTTTTCAATAATTCACATCCACTCTTCCATTCCCTTCATGTGACCCCATATACTTAAAGCTCTCCACTTTCACTAGGTTCTCACCCTTTACATACACTTTACACCAACTACTACCATCATCCCTCACACATTTCATCACCTTACTTTTGCTCACGTTTACTATCAGTTTCCTCTTCTCATACATCCTCCTAAACTCTGCCATGAACTCCTTCAGTCAATCCTCCCATTCAGATGTAAGTGCGGTGTCACCTGCAAACAACTGGCTCATCTACTTCCCTCTACTCTTATCAACTCTCACCACTTCATCAATATACATGCTGAATAATCATAGTGACATGGCACAACTCTATGCACATGTACACATACAATCTATCATTCTTAAGCCGTAAACAAACCTTTTTCACTGCTGATAAGTCCACAAGTGCTGCTATCTCTGTAGCACATATGGATAACTGTCTAGCAAATGTAGGCAAGACATCACAGAAGGCACTCAGCTCATCCAGTTCCTGGAAATATTCAAGTTCAATTAAATGAACAATCATTGACTTCATAACAAGTACTTCTAAAAGATGTCATCATTATATACATACATATACCGAGGCTTTTTCCCCCTTACAAGGGAGGTAGCCAAAAAGGGAAAGGCATAAAACCATTTCCACCCATTCCATCCCTGAATACACGCCACACCCCTCCACCCTCCCTCTTATCTGAGCACCTCCTGGATGACGTGTCATCCCTGCACCTTGTCCACTGCCCTGTGTCAGAAGCAGTGTCGCAAGACACAGCACATCCACAGCAAGGCCGCTTCATTAAATCGGCGACCCCCCATTGCATAAAAGGAGAGGACGAGGAGAAAATCCCTTCGGGCTGCGTCAAGTTTTGCTCACACATACTACCTCACCCCCCATTCCCCCGCCCATTCCACCTCATGCAATCACAACATCATCCATATACAACCATTCTCCATTCACCCCTGTCTTCTGTCCTCTCCCGTCCTTCCTCAACAGACATTCCCCTCTTCCCCAAAGATATTACTTCCCAGCAATCCAAAAGACAAGGAAAGGATGAAGTATACATTTAATTTCAAATAACAATCATTTAATGCAGATGACTTGCTTTTTATGAGTCTTTTATGCAGTGTTTTGCCATGTGCTTCTCTGACAGTTAAGTATGAAATCCTATCACTTGCCTCTCTCACTGTATTTGTAGTAGTTTCATCACCATTGCTCAAATATAAAGGTTGATTACCTAAATTATCACTTCAAAAATTTCCACATGTCCTATCCACCTCCAACTAACGATTCCAATTAATTGACCGCAAACCAATTTGTTTTTCCAGTGGAGTCTCAAGTCTTGTGATCTCTTCTTCAATACATCTTCTTGTACCATTTGAGTATGATTAAAAAGATAGTCAACCACATACTCACATTTATCTTTGGTCCATCTAAATTTGTGACAATTATACCAACTTCAATAACAGTGGCACAAGACTGTCCACAAGGATAGAAATGTTGGTAAACTCCTTAACAACAACAAAGATGATGCCACTATTGAAAAACACAGATGTTTTACCAATTTGGCACAAATGTGGGCTCTGTTGAATAATCAAGTATCTTAAGTGTAAGAGGCCGGTAGTTGTACGAATGGAAATGAGCTTGGGAAACACTAGGGCATTAGAATGCTGACTCAACAATTCAGACTCGACGCCTGCTTGCCTGCTGTTTGATAACATCCAAGGCGTCGTTCTGTCTATGTAAACACACCGACGGTGGTGACTGTTTTATAATCGATGATGTAATCAAAACTCTGTAAGCGCAGGTTAGCTTCGTTTGACTAATGCTGAGGTAAACGATATTGCTAGTGGCATTGCAATGGCTTTCCGGATTGGAGCAAGGTGGAGAAGGAGAAAAAAACTATTGGTGCATGAATTCAAAGTCACGCCCATAAGGAGTGACATTTATTTGAGAAGTCAGAGGAGATTGGATTAGAAAAATTAGTGACGTCAGACGAAGGTAGCTTAGCGTAGGATACGGGGATCTCGAGAGACGATGTGGGGAGACGAGAGAGAGAGATCCTGAGTGTAACAAGACTGTGAAATTACAGTGAAAGAAGAAAAGTGCAATTTCTTTACCCCAGGACTGATTTGAAGTACATGACAAGAACTAGGCAAGGGGCCTAATGCACTTGGAAACTAGTGAGACTAAAGGAAACTAGGCATGGGGCCTACTGCTTAAAAAGTACTGGAAAACTACTGGATACTTATAAGAAAAGACGTGAGGGGAAATTAAGTGACTACTAATAGAATAGAGGGAGAGGTCTGACAGTGGTGACAGTGACAAGGGGAGGTGAAATAAGACAATATTTAAACTAGTGCTAATATATCCCGAATGTATTTTATAACTACAGGTTTCTATAGTTTTTTCTGTACCTAGTTAGGTGGAACATGAAATGAAGCTTCTTCATTATATGATGATATTGTACAGCAGCGACAGTCATGTGGCATGGAGTGTGCATGGTTGCACATGACCTGACGCTTCTCTGCCAGTGTGACCCTGCTTGACCCGACCTAACCTGACCCAGAGCAATTATGTAATTACGCACCACGGGTAACTTACCCATGCGGTATATACCTGTATAGTGGTTCCCGCCGCATGTAAAACCAGTTCACTTGTACTTTACAATAAAGGAAGACAAACTCACCCAAAACCACTTTCTCTTCACCAATAGTAGCATCGCTACAATACAAAAGCTTCAAATGTGTTGTAATTTTGTAACCTACCTATCTATATATCAAGGGCTTCTTCACCCTTATGACGGAGGTTGCAAGTCATAGACACACATCCATTCCTCTCCCAACCACCACCCTTGTTTTCCTTTCATTTTAGCTCCTTGTGGATGCCTGGGACAGAGGCAATGCAGCAAGATAGCACATCCACAGCAAGGCTGCTTCACTTAGATGGTGACCCCCCTCTCCATCCTCTCATGCAGAAATTAGAGGAGACGGGGAGAAATCCCTTCGGGCTGGGTCAAAATATTATCCACACACAACCATTCCACACCTCCCTGATCCCTCTCCCTTCCTTCCTTGACAACCATAGAAAAAAGGGGAGATGGGGAGAAAATCCCTACGGGCTGCATCAAAATATCCATACACAACTGTTCTCTACTCACCCCTATCCCTGCCTTCTCCCTTCCTTGATCAACATACATCCACCTCTTGCTCCAAGGCCCTATCACCCCCATCCATTCATCTCGTCCTCAGTTGTCCCCTAAAGTTCACTCTGTCCACCTCTGCCTTTCAAACATATTTTGCTAATCTTTCTTCATTTATTTTTTCCATGTGTCCAAACCACCCCAATATTCTTACATTACCACTATCTGCCAGCTCTCTTTCCCCTCCTCATTTCTCACTGTATTCAAACTTGTAACCCTACCATGCTTCTCAGATACTTCATCTTAAACATATTTAAACTTCTCCTTTCTACTTCTTAAATTCCAAGTCTCTGCCCCATACAGTGTTGCAGGCACAATCACTCCTTCATGCTCTTTGCATCCATTCCCAGATGCAATTTTCTTGTGACACTTTTCAATTCCGTAAGACATTTACTTGCTTCTTTTAATCTACAATTTACCTCCATCCCAACTCTTCCTTTCCTGCAACATGTGACACCAAATACTTTAAGACTTACTCCCAAATCACTGCCATTTTCTCCCCTTGTACATCTCATTACCTTACTTTCACACATTTACCTTCAACTTTCTATCACATACCTTCCTAAACTCCATCACTAACTGCCTTAATCTCCCCTCCTCTGACCCTGCCACAACTGCATTAACATCCACAAAAAACAACTAGCTCATCTCCCACTTCACTTTTCTCTATATCTTTAACCATCTCCAATCCCCATGTAATAAACAAACAAAATCGATATTTGGGGGACATTATGCTGTGCCCATATTACTCAAGCTTTGCCTCACATTATATCTGTAATGGACAACTGACTGCAAAAGTTTTATGCTGCCAATATTGGGGCTTCAGTGAGACCTCAATAAGTCACACAATGTTTCATGACTGTGGATTTATCTCCAGTAAAAAAGAGAACAATAAATAGAACTTCTGCTATCCCTCCTCAGATTCCTCTATGGTTACTCCTCTTTAGTGTGTTGTTGTCATTAAATATGGAGTATTTGGTATCATCAGTAACAAAATACATCTCTCCCATTGAGTTTTGACACAATCCTACAAATTGCATGGATTCTGATAAAATTACAATTTAAACATCTTTGAATTTCTCCTTCAATTTTACCAGGTTTACAAAAATCACAGTATTTTCTGTATTCTCAACCTATCTATACACAAAGATTTTTTCCCCTTTACAAGGGAGGTAGCAAAGTCAAAATGCACATACCCACTAACATTCCACCACCCTTCCTCCCTCTCATCTTTGCTCCTCAGGGGATGAAGGGTCATCCCTGTATCCTACTCACTGCCCTAAGTCAAAAACAAAGTACAGTAACAAGACACAGTACATCCGCAACAAGGCCACTTCATTTAATCAAAGACCCCTTCTCTGTCCCCTCATGCAGAAAAAGAGATGGGAAGAAATTCCTTCATGCTGTCAAAATATCATTTACGGCTGGATAACCGCATTGTGAACAGCTGCCCAGGATGTAACACTTCACCCCATACCATACAATACATAATGGAAGACTGCATTATACACAATCATGCACACAAACAACACAACATACACTCTATAAAGGATTTGTGGGAAAACCCAGTTTCGGCTGTGGCATTCCTTGGGGAGAAGGGACTGCT
The DNA here is from genome assembly GCF_046742065.1 of Oratosquilla oratoria. Classification (NCBI taxonomy): domain Eukaryota; kingdom Metazoa; phylum Arthropoda; class Malacostraca; order Stomatopoda; family Squillidae; genus Oratosquilla; species Oratosquilla oratoria. The sequence goes on along the minus strand of NC_134792.1, from coordinate 61,962,883 downwards.
CGGACAGACAGTCTAGGGAACGACAACAACAACAAGAACTCCCTATCCACCCCTCCCTTCCTTGCATCACATTATCACTTATACACCGCCTTCTTCCTTCCTAGCTCAACACCCTTTTCACCACATCCACCCATCTTGTTCTGTCATCCCCTCAAGATTACTCCATCCACCTCTGTCTTCCACAACTCTTTTACTAATCTTTCTTCACCCATTCTTTCCGTGTGTCCAAACCATCCCAATAATCTTTCATCAGCCCTATCTGCCATCTCCTTTTCCATTCCCAGTCTCCTCCTCACCTCCTCATTCTATCCAACCTTGTATCCCCTACCACACTTCTCAGAAATTTCATCTCAAACACATTTAAACTCCTCTCTGCCTCTCTTAAATTCCAAGTCTCTGCCTCATACAGTGCTGTCAGCACAATCACCCCTTCATATAATCCATTCTGTTCTGGGTTCCATAGTTCTGGCTGGTTTCCTGCTATGGATTTGACAGTAGAAAGAGGGCAATAGATTGATGGAGTGAATGCAACATGAAATGAAATCAAAAGAATGAAGCATGGAAACTTGAAAGAAATTATAAACAGTAAGTTAAGACTTCTTACATACATACATACATATACCAAGGCTTTTTCCCCCTTACAAGGGAGGTAGCCAAAAAGGAAAAGGCATAAAATCATTTCCACCCATTCCATCCCTGAATACACTCCACACCCCTCCACCCTCCCTCTTATCTTAGCACCTCCTGGATGACGGGTCATCCCTGCACCTTGTCCACTGCCCTGGGTCAGAAGCAGTGTCGCAAGACACAGCACATTCACAGCAAGGCCACTTCATTAAATCACCGACCCCCCCTCTCCGTCCCCCGATGCATAAAAGGAGAAGACGGGGAGAAATCCCTTCAGGCTGCGTCAAATTTTGTTCACACATACTACCTCACCCCCCATCCCCCTCCCCATTCCACCTCATGCATCACAACATCATCCATATACAACCATTCTCCATTCACCCCTGTCTTCTGTCCTCTCCCGTCCTTCCTCAACAGACATTCCCCTCTTCCCCAAAGCCCCCTTCACCCCATCCATCCACCTCATCCTAGGACGTCCCCTCATGTTCACTACCTACACATCTGCCTTCCATACCTCTTTTATTAGTCTTTCTTCACTCATTCTTTCCATGTGTCCAAACCATCCTAATACTCTTTCATCAACCCTATCTCCCAACTCCCTTTCCATGTTGGGAAAAAGGATTGTGGTACTCCCCAAGGTAGGCGTAGCTCCTCTTGGGGATCGGTGCCACCTGCGTAGAGCTGATGGCCAGGGGTGGTTGCTGCCGTTTGGCCCCCAACAGATATTTTACTGCAATAGGTCACGCAGAAAGTCATAATTGGCCAGAAACAAACTGTTGTTAAAGGAATGTATTCACAACAACTTCTCAATGCTTGAACACAATTTATTCCATATTAACCTTTGCTCTAGGTACCCGCTTAGACATCCAGCTGAGACTTGAACGGGATGCTCTGATAAGTACCATGCCTAACCTTAAAGATAACGAGTACCTGCACATGCACACATCGTAACACAGACAAAGCTGCAGAAATAATCCAGCCATACCTTGACACACTCAACACATGGTTCATTACAGACTCAAAATAGCTCCAACCAAATCTACAGCAACACTTCTCACCAACTGGACAAAAGAACACAAATACATACCTCATCTCTACATCAACAACACTCTAATACCACACACAAACACACCAAAAATTCTTGGTGTAACATACGATACATCCATGTCTTTCAAACAACACATCACAAACATAAAAAACAAATGCACACCCAGACTTAACGCACTTAAGTCAATCACTGGAACAACATTTGGACAAAACAAAGAAACTAATATAACAATATACAAACAATGCATACGCTCAGTGTTGAATTATGCGAGTCCTGCATGGGCTCCTAATCTCAGTGAGACACACCACAACACCTTTCAAATCATACAAAACAAAGCCCTAAAAACAATTACAGGCTGCACAAAAACAACACCTACAGACCATTTACACCATGAAACAAAAGTCCTCAAAGTCAAGGACCACCTCGACATGAGAGGCACACAAACACATCACACCCGCTACACTACATAGCAGAACACCCACACACACCAAGAAACATTAAAACAACACCCAAAGACCTTTATCACGCACAGATACTCTCTTCTCTTCCTCCACAACCACCAAATACCAGCCTCCGGAAACATATTCATAATCATATCACTCACCGCTCCATTAACCACTTCGGTACGGAACTTAAATCTCGCGGGCAGCAGCCAATGCCAGCCGTACGACGTGTCGTAATAATACTCGCATCATAAAATATAGTCACGGCTTATATCGATCGTTCTCCCTTTTACCCGCGAATTTTGAAAACCACAGAGAATGGGATTCAGGGCGCATTTGGGAGAATGTAAAAACACAGGGGCGACTACAATAAATATAATCAAGACGCCGATGTGGCAGCGTCGCGAATCCACTTGCTCCTCATGACGCCTACGTGTGCGGCACCGTATGGAAGGGGTTAACACACTGAAAGACAACACACTGCTGCATGCCAGACCCCCTGATATCCACCCTTCTGAATCCTCTCTCCCACGAAAGGACAGAGTCCACTTGGCCAGACTGCGGTGCGGTCACCACCCAGCACTTCTAAGCTACCAGAAGAGGCTGGATGACCGCGTTGTGAACAGCTGCCCAGGATGTACCACTTCACCCCATACCATACAACACATAATGGAAGACTGCATTATACACAATCATGCATGCAAACAACACAACATATGCTCTATAAAGGATTTGTGGGAAAACCCAGTTTTGGCTATGGCATTCCTTGGGGAGACGGGACTGCTCGGACAGACAGTCTAGGGAACGACAACAACAACAACAACTCCCTTTCCACCCCCATTCTTCTCCTCACCTCCTCATTTCTTACTCTATCTAGCCTAGTAACCCCCATCATACTTCTCACACCTCATCTCAAACACATTCAAACTCCTTCTCTCTTATGTTCCATTCTCTTATATCCACTCTCTTATAGTCCCTGTGGTGGGGGAAAAGAATACTGCCACCAAGTATTCCACTTGGATCGTAAGAGGCAAGAAGAAGGGGACGGGGAGTGGGACTAGGCATCCTTCTCCTTGTAGTGCCACAGGGGACATTCCTAAATGAAAAAGTAGACTTCTTACAACTTAATAAGAAGTCTTAACCTACACTGTTTATTATTTCTAAGTTTCCTTGCTTCACTCTTTTGATTTCATATCATGATGCATTCACTCAATCAATCCATTACCCCTTCACTACTGTCAAATCTGTGACTGGAATCTACTCAGAACTACTGGTTCAGACCAAATAATTCAGTGAAAATTTTGTGGACGTCTGGAATTAGCATAGGTTATTATATATTATGTTTTGTATCTTCTGTTCTAACAATACAAGTTCTTGTTTTTTTCCTCTTTGCTTTCCAGCTTTTTGGTCAAGTGTGGGTCTGCAAAAATCTCATTTTTGCTCCTCATGGATGACAGGTCATCCCTGTATTCCGTCCGTTGCCCTGGGTCAAAAGCAATGCAGCAAGACACAGGGCATCCACATGAAGGGTGCTTCACTTAATCAGCAACTATACACAAGATTCTCATGGAGACTAAATGAACAAGTCTTTCGCCCTAATTACTTTGCATTTCCTTAAAAACTTTCTTCAACAAGTACATATAAATCAATGATGGATATCTGGCTGTAGTTGTTCTGCATGAGAAATGTTAGAGAATCTTATGGTGACTCAGCTTCAAAATCCTTTCAACACCCACACTTCCATTACCTATGTGGTCAAACCATATCAATTATGATTTTCTTCCCTATTTTTCCACATAAACAGAGCTGACAACCAACAACTCTTCTCCTCTTCCTGCTATCTAGTGACAAAGAAACATTATCTACCTTTATCTATATACCAAGGGTTTTTTCCCCACTTATGAGGGTAGTAGCAGAGTCTAAAAGCACGTATCCACTCCCATTCACCACCTTTTCCTCCCTCTCATCTTAGAACCTTGTGGATGAAGGGACATCAGTGTATTCTGCCCACTGCACTGGGTCAGAAACAATGCAGCAAGACAACTGTATGTCCAAAGCAAGATCGTTACACGTAACTAGTGACCCCTCTGTCCCTTCATGCAGAAAATAGAGAAGACTGGGAGAAATCCCTTACACTAATACAAAACAGAAAGCAGTGCAACATTTCTTCCTAAAGAGCACTTACCTGACAAAAGTGACATATGCTAACTGCAAAGGCAGCAGATGAAGTGAGAATCTGCTGAACTATGCCTCGGTGAACCTGGAACTCAGCACTTGCTTTCCATACGTCTTTTTCTTTCCATATATTGTACAGGAGTAAAGCAATATAAAACCGTGCCAAGACACCTTCCCTTAGGGCCTGAATAAACAATGCAAAAAGAAAAATTACTTTGTGGAAGAACAGATAAGTGAAGCACCTCTGACATCAAAACTGAATCACTATATGGCTCACCTTGTTCTTCTGTCCTGTTAAGTGGTTGACAACAGCAACTTCTGTAATACCCAGGTGTCTAGCTACCTCATTTTCTTCTGTATTCAATTTCATGTACTTGAAAACAAAATGGATATAAATGAACATATTTTGATCTACTGCATATATTACAAAGAAACATACTGTATCAACTTAATCAAACAGTGATGTCCACAGAATTTCAGATGGGCTGGGGCTCAGCTGGAGAAGAAGAAGAAAAGCAATGCCATATAGGCTATATATGGACAAACACACAAAGAACCACAAAGAATTTTACAATATATGTGATAAATATTCAGTCTCAAGCACCCCAACCCCCCTCCTGTGTACATGCCTGTTGTCAAATGCCTCAGTTTGAAAACCTAGTCCTCATTTTGAGTAAAAACCCAGTAATGAACCAGATGTTTTACTGCAATAGGTCGCGCAGAAAGTCATCATTGGCCAGAAACAAACTGTTGTTAAAGGAATGTATTCACAACTTCTCAAAGCTTGAACACAATTTATTCCATATTAACCTTTGCTCTAGGTACCCGCTTAGACATCCGGCTGAGACTTGAACGGGATGCTCTGTTAAGTACCATGCCTAACTTTAAAGATAACGAGTACCTCCAGATTTTACCTGAGAATGTAGGACTGAAGCGACAGGTCTGATGCTTTCTGTGACATTGTACGGCACAACCAAGTATATCAGGTACAGATGATTCCCTACTGCCACACTCTCTTGTGCAGAACACAATTCTTCATATAATACTTTTGCATATCTTATATCAACATTACCTGAGGGGGAATAATTGTTAAGAGATAGCCATTGAATATTAAGATTTTTTTTTTTAGAAATATGATCAATATTAACAATGGTATGACTCATATTTTAAGGTTAATAACTTACCCTGTATAACAGCTCTCCCTAGCCTGCTGATAATAAGTTCCTTACTTGCAGTAGGGCTACCAAGCGAGCTGTCTAAACTTGATGTACTACTATGTCCATGGTCAGTTTGAGAACTAGGTGTCTTTTGAACAAACATTAAATCAAGCTGACAAAGTTGTTCCACTTTTTCTGCAACCTGAAATAATGATAATGGAATCTAAGACTTGTGGTGTTATCCAGTCAGATTGTCTGAATATGCATGTTTTGATATGTTATGGATTTGGATTAATGAGACTGTGCATGGAAAAAATGAAGAGAGTATTGTATTTTGAAGCCCATCATTGCACATTTTCTTAGTTTTGGAGATGTACTTATTTTATGTCACTGGATTTGGCTGCCTGTTTGGAAATTTACTGAAATCTTGTCATCTATGTTTTAAGACACATGGGAAAAGTGTCGTTCATTTACACAAATGCCAGTACTTTTATGTTTTGTAGCATTTACTATGGACTATAGGATCTGCTGGGTTAGATTTGCAAACAATGTACTAATGCAGTAATCTTTACATACTTAAAACAAATATTTTCAATACCTGCCTTCTCTTTCATTTGTTCTCTTATAATGACTGTGTTTTGCCAGAGTAACGTATGCTCCAACAGACACATGAGATCACTGTGTGTCTTGGCCAAACCAAGACCCACAGTGCTTAAGATCAAAGAAGCAAAACCCTGTTCCTCCTCCAGAAGTAAAGATGAAGTGCAGCGTTCCATCGGTGACGTCAGCATATTCATAACCTGGTTTTGTTAAAATACATTGTTTACACTTGCATGGAAAGTACTGTAGAAGTCATCAAGGATTTATACATACCATATACCAAGGCTTTTTCCCCCTTACAAGGGAGGTAGCCAAAAAGGAAAAGGCATAAAATCATTCCCACCCATTCCATCCCTGAATACACTCCACACCCCTCCACCCTCTCTCTTATAATGACAGTAATCATCTCTGGATTTATAATGACAGTAATCATCTCTGGAATATTCACTTACCAAGTTCATCTCATGAGGCTGAGCAATCAGGATGCTCTCCCCATACGTGTCTAAGCCTGCTCTACCTGCTCGTCCTGCCATCTGTTTGTATCTTGTTCTTGACAAAAACTCTATTCCAATGTACGGTGATCGGAGGATTACCTGGAGAGGGAAAAACGATGACAACAGTTTCATAACTTTCATTGACCAGAAACTGAAGCTGCATAGTAACAAGCAAATCTTTAGGCTCTCTCATAAATGACAATACCTTCCCAGGAGTTTCATTCACTGGATACCCATAGCTGAATAGTGACTTGCAGTGGTCCTTGGGCTTTCCCAAAGGCTACTAGAAAGAAACATTACACTGCTGTCTGTGTTGTAATATGTAGGTCAGTCCCCACCACACACAACTCTCTTTTTCTCTCATGACTATATCTGGAGACCATTTGTAAGCACCTCCTGACAAAGATGAGGTATTAGTCATTGGTCCCCTTCCCACAGATCTCACCAGGAAGAAAAGTGTTGTAGTTGAGTGGGTTGGTTTGTATGTCACTGGTTGGTTGGAGGAAGAAAACACTTGACTAATACAAAGAACTATCTGTTCCAGAAAATGAGTGATGTGCAACTCCATATAAAGGTGAGTTTACATACATGGTCTTTGGGATAAATTTGATCATTTTTTATTTTCTGTCATTTCAGAACCATATGAAGGATTTAATAGCAGTAAAGTGCAATGGATACCTGATTCTGCATACTATTAGTGGGTGTGAGAACTAGCATGGACAACTGGGAAGTACTGGAATATTGGAAGAGAGTGACCTGCATCATGATGATCTGCGCCAGATTAAAAAATTCCAAAAACTTAGCTGCATTTCAGTGCTCCTTGAATACCGTGAAGGCTGTGAGATGTGAGCTGGAGAATTGCAAAGGAGATGTGGAAGCAGTGGCTAGCAGGTATTCTGACTGTCTGCACAAGGAAATTTGTCGAGAAGCAACAAAAAAAGATGCTGCAAGATCTAGGCAAGGCAATGCAGACCTTGGCGAGAGGAATAGGGGTTGGAATGGTGACCATGAAGAAAGCACTGGATGAGGATCTTCACTACTCCTCATACAAGAGGTGCAAGGGCCAACTACTCACCACCAAGGCCCAAGAGAACTGCCTTATGAAAGCCAAGAAACTCCTCAACAAGGTCAAACACCCAGTCGAGCTGGGGATGCTCTGGTTCTTCTCAGATGAGAAGAACTTCTGCCAGGACCAGTTGCACAATGCACAGAACAACAGGTGGCTAGCCTACAGTCTGCATGAAGTCCCATGCTTCATGAAGACCAAGTTCCCTCAAACTGTGATGGTCTTTGGGTGTGTTTCCAGCGAAGGCCACGTCATGCTGCCCCACATCTTTGAAGAGGGACTCAGACTCACTTCAGATGGCTATATTGAGTTGCTGTCCACTGTTGTCAAGTGCTGGGTGGAGAGGGTGGCTGCAGGACTCAGTTTCGTGTCACACGTCCGGGAAAATCCAGAAGTGGCTGTCTGAGAACTTCTATAACTTCACCAGTCCCAACATCTGCCTCCCCCCAAATTGCCTGATTGAAACCCCATGGACTATTATGTGTGTGGTGCTGTTCAAAAAGACACCAATCATACCGCCTGCAACACCAAGGATGAGCTGATTGCCAGGATCAAACTGGTGTTCAGGCACCTCTTGAAGGTTTAGGTCCCACCTGGAGGCCATGGTGGCTTCTTTGAGTGAGCTGTATTTGGCAAAAGGTCCTCTATGAGATGCACTTTGAATTTTGAGAATACATCAATTTTTGGCCAAGATATGACATTTTTCTTTCTTTTCTGAAAAAATTTCAAATTTATCCCAAACATCCTGTATAGGATTTGAGGATGACTGACTGAGAGATGATTTTCTCTTTGACATCTATCTTGTAGGATCACATTTCATAGGTTCCAATCACAGGTTCCATGGGAAATAAAGTGATGTAATAACAAATGTAAACAATTTCCAAATGACACTTCCTCAGATTGAGAAAAACATATTAATTATAATCAGAGATAGATCAACACCATTTATCTATATACCAAGGGCTTTTTCCCCCCCGTACAATGGAGGTAGCCAAGTCAAAAGGCATGCACCTACTCCCATCCACCATCCTTGCCTCCCTCTCTGCTCCTTATGGATGAAGGATCATCCCTGATCCACTGCCCCTGGTTAATAACATACAAATGAATAATTTTCTAGAGACATTTCACTTGTCATTATATACTACCTTAAATTTCAGAATGGAAAATCTGCAGCCCCCACAGCAACTGGCAATAGTTCTTGGGTTCTTCCACAGATCTCTTGGGGGGAAATTCCATACTGTTGAATGTGTGTGGAATAGTTTCTATATCATTAGCTGAAAGTGGTAGGGGAAGGGGACCAGTTGCTGATCATCAGTTCTCCATGTGCAAAAAAGTAAGAAATACAGTTGACAATGATAGAGAGAATGGGAGATGTATCTTGGGCTCAATTTAGAGATTATGCATCAGCCCCTCAGGGCTGCAACTCCTGATGGATGCAAGAGGGTTTGTGGGTTTTGAAAAAGGGCAGTTTCATGGTTCATCTTGCAGGACCACCACATGCACCCATAGGTTCATGTAGGTCTCTTAATCCAGCACTCACTGACCACCACTTATGTGGACATTTTGGGCACAGGACACAAAACGACCATTTCCTGAAGTGGGTTTATGTCCTGGGCCAAAACATCCACATAAGTGGCAGATGGCAAGTGTTGGATTAAGACTTAGGTGTACTCTTTGTTGGTCCCCTAATTGTCATAATATATTGCTACACAACTGACCCTTCTGGCTGGTAAATTGATCCCTGTTGCAAGCGTTGATGTGCAACACAAACAGCATACCACACCATCAAGGAAGCCTTTCTCCAGCAGGTGACGTTCATCCATTGTAAGGCCTGCAATCAATGAACAACAGAAATTAGGTGATATATCAACTGAACACACACACACACATATATATATATATAGAATTAAAGGATCAGAATTTTGCTACCGTTCATAATGTGAACTCAACAAATGTAATCTTTAATAAAGGAACACTTGGAGCTCAAACATTCACATTCGCCTTTGTATTCATCATGTATGAAAAAAGTATCAAGTTTGTATTCATCATGTATGAAAAAATATCAAGTACTAAATCTTCAGAAGAATAATGTTACACTTTTTTTAATGTGACAACAAATATCCCAACACTACATGGTACAAAAGACCTTAATTTCAGATAGTACTATCATACTTCCTTTCACACTACTTCAAATACAAATACCAAAATCCCCTTAAAGTAGTGGGGATAGATTGGCCAAGTCAAATCACATACGTAAATTACACACACACACACATATATATATTTCTTTACAGAAACAGTGTCAGCATGGACCCTGAGGGTGTAGGACAGGGTAGTGTGATATCTCCATTACAGTTTGTGCTGTTCAAGGACAGGTGCATGAAGAGATTGAGATTTGAGGCAGAGGGGACTACTTTAGCTTATACTGATGATATTGCGCTCATCACTAAATCTCATGTAGTGCTGCAGGATACCATGAATGCTTGGAATGATGAACTGAACTCTTAATGCTCCAGTCTGTAAAGTTTGTGTTTGTGTTGCTGATTGGTGGGAACCATACTGTGGAGGTGTAGCTGCGGGTGGTTCTTATGAATTGCTTGTAGATGGTAACGAGTTTCTTCCTATTGTCCAAAATGATTTGCTTGCAATGGATTTAAGCATGTTTGTTTTCTTGTTGATTTTTGTTGTCAGGTCTCTTATATGTGGGATGAAAGTCATATGAATATATAATGCGAGGCATCGAGTTTTTGGGTTCTTTTTTCAATGGAAGGTTTAGTTATTCAATTTTACTCTTGGGTGCTTTTCAAAAGTTCACGGTTATCTAGTGCAAGTAATGCTACTACTGCTGTCTGTCATAAAGCTTCCATTCCGTCAGTTATGAACCATTATATGTTCAAGTAACCTTGTTCAGGGTCTTGACTTTTGGGCAAAGCTTTTGTTAGGCTGCTATACAAAGCCTTTAATTTTTTTAGGAATGTCCCCTGTGGGGCTACAAGGAGAAGGATGCCTAGTCCCAATCCCCGTCCCTTTCTTCTCGCCTCTTACGATCCAAGTGGAAATACTTGGTGGCAGTATTCTTTTCCCCCACCACAGGGAGGGTGGAGGGGTGTGGAGTGTATTCAGGGATGGAATGGGTGGGAATGATTTTATGCCTTTTCCTTTTTGGCTACCTCCCTTGTAAGGGGGAAAAAGCCTTGGTATATGTATGTATGTATGCTATACAAAGCATTGATTCTGATCTTCATAGTGTTGTGGGAGGGGAGAGGTGTCATCTTCAGTGTTGGTGCTTTACTTCCATGAAATGAATGTGTTCCTTCTGCTGCTGCCGTCTCAGCCTCTTTTTTCCTGTTCTTCTTCTTCTTTCTGCTTCTTTGATGCACTTGAGTCTCGGAAGTCTTGTGTAGTTGTGGGTGGTGTCACTGGTGTGTAGCAGCAACAGCCGATAGGCTGGGAGTGACAACACTAGCTCTCTCCTCTTCATACTTATGCCTGGTTTTCCCCCTTCTCTGCTGCATCCCTCTTCTGCTTCAATGGTCCAGGTATTGCAAACACTTGTACGTGTTTTTAGGCTGTTTGAAACCAAGTGGAAGCAAAGAAAATAGGGTGCATAGTAAATATCAACACAGCCACATGGACCACATGTGCGTCCCTACTCATGTTGTGGCAGGAACTGATGCACTCTCCTCCTTTTCTCTCTCTCTCTCACACACACACACACCAGAGTTGCTGCCAAATATATTATCTAAAAGGACAAACAAAAGAAAGAAAAGAAAAGAGAAAAAAGGAGCAAAGCTGTGGTCAAAATAATAACAAGGCAGATATATACATGTGTTCTGATGCTACATGTAAGCAAAGGGTTGCCAGCATATGATATTTATATTGAAATGTTAATTATTCATAGCAAAAATTGCTGTTTCAGTTTAAAACTTGGGGACATTGTTACCAACACTTGAAACTATTTTTCAGCAAGTTGTCAACTTTTTTCATAATTCTTAACTTTTACTTCTATTAACGGGATTGACATCCTAAGTGAATGAAAATAAAAATTTCCTTTGCATACATATATACAAGTAACACAGATGCATTGATAAAAAATATGCAGGGTCTTTCTCACCTGAATGATGATACGCTATACCATAGGACAGAGTTTTCTTCAAAATTGGACAAACAGCCCCATTTCCCTCTTCAACAAGAGCCTTATACAGCGCTAACTTCTCTTTGTGCTTGAACCTCCTTAGGGCCCTGAGCAGCCAAATGTAATCCTATTAGAAAATGGATGACAACATTCTATGGTATGACTTATATGTTCATAATTTAAGAAAATAATACTCTTCATCAGAAAAACAAAAACCCTTACTTTGGTAGTATTCTGCAGATGACTTGACTAACATTTTCACAATTTTTCTTTGTTGGACAAAACACAAGACAAGAGTTCTGTGGAACAACTTCCAACACTAGGGCTCCTACCATGTCAATATCAATTTTTTTCTGTTGCTTGGAGTACTGGAAAAGAAGTTTGTGTAATATAATTACACAAAGCCAAACAAAAAAATAGATCAAACTGTACAAGCTTAAATCCTTAACACCCAGAAAGATGTGCAAGTGACAATTGTTGAAGAATATCTGGGAAGTGAAGGAATTCCCGTTTTAGAGGGAAAATGTATTAATTAGCTGTTTGTCAAATGTCAGGCATACAAACAAGAAGAAAATAAAATAGAGTGCAATGCATTTTGGAATTGACAACTAATACACACACTGGACATATTTTTGAAAGGAAGAGAGAAAGAGTGAAAGAGAAAGAGAGAGAGAGAGACATGCACACTAATATAAAACAAAGACTAACTTACTGGAAACAAGAGCTGCTGGCGAGAGCTGAAGAGTGTGGCTTCATCTAATGCTGTTGGATTGATCTCGTGCAATTGACTTTCCACCTGTAGACATTGTTTACACTTAAGTTAAAAAATAATTAAACTACATAGTCAGCTCATATGTACACATCCATTCAACTATTATATTGATAAGTTTAAATAATCTACGTAAAATTAATTTATAGGCTCTTATATACCAGGCAGCACTTTTTGTAGCTGCATACCAACTTTTTATTTATTTATATGGCACCTCTTCAGAGTGATTTACTCGTTAGCCTTCAATTTTCTGGACACAGGTGATAATGAAGTAAAACATATGTACAGTCAGTGCTACCAGAACTGGTGCATCATGCCTTGTACCAATTCTGATGACAAAGACCACCCATAAAATAGTGGTTCAAATATGACTGGAAAATTGGTGTGTCAGAGGTGCAACGCTATGGACTAAATACACACCTAGACTTTATGCACTTAAATCAATTGCAGGAACAACATTCAGACAAAACAAAGAAACTATGACTGTGGTATACAATGTATACACTCAGTGATGAATTATGCGATCCCTGCATGGGTGCCTAATCTCACTAAGACACACTACAACACCATATAGATCATACAAAACAGCCCTAAGATAATTACAGGCTGCACAAATACAACAACTACAGACCATTTAAACAATGAAATTAAAGTCCTCAAAGTCAAGGACCACCTTGATATGAGAGGCACACAAACACAGCACACCCACTACAGTACATAGTAGAACACCCACACACATCAAGAAACCTCTAAACAACCAAATACCTATATTGCATACAAATACCAGTCATCCAGGAGGAGACAAGGAAAGAGGGAGGGAGGGGTGGTGAATGGGAGTGGAGTGGAATTATTCCTTTTGACTTTTGACTACCTCTCTTGTATGGAGGAAACAGTCCTTGGTATATGCATGTGCATGCAAATACTCTCTCCTCTCCCTCCACAACCACCACCCTCCAGAAGTATATCCATAATCATATCACTCACTACTCCAGTGACAAACTAAAAGACAATTCATCACTGCATGCCAGACCCCGATACCCATCTCTCTGAATCCTCTCTCCCATGAAAGGAGAGAGTCCACCTGGCCAGACTTTGATGCAGCCACCATCCATGTCTTCCAAGCTACCAGAAGAGGCTGGATGACAGCATTACAGAAGCCCAGGATGTCGCCATGCAGCCATAAGTAGATCAATCACAATTGGCCTTTGTGGCAGACGAATGGGTTTTGCTCTTCTTTGCAATTCGCATGTTTTTCCTCCCTTATCCCTCTATGCTATTACATAAGAACAAGCCCATTGAGAAATGGGCTTGGGAAAGGTCTTGAAGGACCAACTGGCAAGTACTGCTGCCCTAGTAAAGGGAAGAAAGTCTACAAAAGAATGTCAAGCATCACTGGTATTTAACTGCATTCTGTGCAGAAGTGGACAAAGTGTTTCCATGACATTGGCAGCACTGACCCAGAGCTATGAAGAAAAAGGCCTTGAGTTTGCGTGACTACACTTAGGACCTTGAAGGTCCATCAATGCCAAGTTGATGGGGGTACCTCACAATTCTGCTAAAGAATTAAAGCACAAACCCTCAACTGCTGGCCAATGCGTCTCTGAGGACCATGCAGGGTCACCTCCACAATGACCTTGGGTATAAGTACGGCACACCTCAAAGAAAACGAATTATTACAGCCAGGCAATGATGAATGAATTCATTTTTGCCTGAAACACCTTGCCTGGGATCAGGACAAGTGGTAGGAAATGTTATGGTCTGATGAGGCCACCTTTACCATCACTAGCAACCGAGGAGCAAAGATAAGGCTATGCAGTGATCAAGATCCCTCTACCCCCAGGTACAGCAAGGGGACTGTCAAACACCCTCAGTCATAGTCTTACCAAAGAACATTACATCTAAGGAGAGGTACCTGGAGCTCTTGGCAGACCATCTTGAGGACTGCTTTGACACCTGTCCAAGTGAAGTGTACCAGCAGGATGGGCCATCTGCTCACAGAGCAAAATTAATAGCTGGATTGTGTGGAATTGAATATATAAAGGATTTGCCTGGCAACAATCCTGACCTTTCTCCAAAAGAAAATTTGTGGGCTTTGATGAAAGCCCAGTTGAGGAAGCATGACACATCAAGTGTGCCAAAACTTATTGCCGCCCTTCAAAACATCTGGGCTAATTTCTTCCCATCCATTCTCCAAAATCTTGCTCTCCCTGCTCCATGTCGCCTAAGGTCTTGCTTGAAGAATAAGGGTGGATCCACCAAGTGCTAAAAGTTTGCAGGTCTTCAACATGAAGTCTAATTTTGTTGTTTTGTGCATGAATATAATGTGTGTAAATTCTGATGGTGCTGATTGTACATGCCAAACTTTCTTAGATGCAACCACCAAATAAGACACTAAACACCTCAGCCACCACAAGATGCAACCACCAAATAAGACAAACACCTCAGCCACACACAAAACGTGTATAGACAAGAGAATAATATTTCTTCCCTATTGGTCTACCTGATGGCCAATGTCAGGTACCTGGTAGTCATGAGTTTCCTTGAAGAGAAATGGAGCAACAGGCTGACCAACTGACCTACCCTTTCAGTACATTTAACTAAAATTAAACTACATGCCCACCTACAGCATACTTGGGAGTGATGGGTACCTCCAAGAGGTGGTCTTGTAAGATGGACATCAGAATAGTCTCTATGCTGCATGTCTTCAAAACCTTGAACACCCTCACTCATACAGAGATACAGTCCCGAGGGGCTGACTCTATGTCTCAAGACCTGGATCAAGATCTTTCTCTGTCAATTTCAGCCGAGCTTCCTTCACCTTTGCACACAAGAAGAACTGACAACTGGCAACTGCTCCTTTCCTTCTACTACTATACTTACATTAGCCAGTTGCATGGAAACGGTCTCACACATATCACAGACAAGTTCAACATTTCTTCCCTGAGCAATCTATGGGCCTGTCCAGTGGTTGTTGTAGGTTACCTGGATGCCATAGTTCTCCTGCAAGAGACTTGAAGCAACAGATTGATTGAAATATAAGGGAGAGCTCAAAAGCAGTTACCAACCATTGTGGGGTTGTAGATATACAATGAAATTTGAGGCAACAATGATTACCATTACTGTTCAGCAGTAGTGGTTTGGCCAATGGGGCCTGCTATGAAAGTGCTATGCCTCACTGCATTGTCCTGTCTCAAGCACTGTGGCTGGGGACAGAGACTTCATTCATGAAATGCTGAGATAGGAGGGGCATTACATGTGTATGAAGTGGAATATGGATGCAATTTTAAGAATACTTACTTTAACATACTCCTTTAACTCAATGGGTCTGAAATTTCCTTTATATATTTCTGCCTTGAGGAACCTTCCTAATTCCTCGATGTTACCGATAGTAGCACTCATGGCAACAATCTGAATATTATCTGTAAAAGCAGAAAAGGACAAATGTATACAACTGGACTGTAGTACTACTAATGAATATATTTACATGTCTTCATAAGGTTGTAATTGTTGACTTACTCTGTATATACATGAGCTTTGTTAGAGTAGCTTCCAGAACTCCTCCACGCTGCTTTTCTCCTACCATATGCGCTTCATCAACTACCACTAAACCCAGTTCTTTCAATCTTCCAGTCTGTATCAAGGAGTTGAGAATTCCCTCTGCTTTTTCTATGGTAGCAACATATACAATATTCCTGAAAGTTTGTGAAAACATCTAAATTAGCTAATGAAAATAAGAGAAAAAATTGATTTCTACAAAGGATTCTGACTGATATAAATAATAGAGAGGAAGTACTAAGGGTGGAAGAGGTTACTCAAATATCAATTTCTAGTATTACATTGGCTACCACCCTTATAAAGGGAGGAGGAAGAAGAAGAGGAAGAAGAAGAAGAAGAAGAAGGAAAAAATTGTATATATATATATATATGTAGTATTCCATTATAGAGGAAAAAAACACCTATGTATATCAATATTTGCAAACCTATTTCTATGAGGAGGGGGATATGTCCCTTTACTGCCAGCATATTCTTCTGTGAGGAAATTCATTTCTACAGCAAAGGGAGCCAAACCTCGAACCTGAGACGTATGGAATGATAAATATCAGTGCATATTTATAAGAGAAAATGTTGTTTAAGAAAGAAAGAGAGAGAGAAAAGAGTCAAATAAACAATCCATACCTTTTCTTGTACTATTGCTATATAAGGCAGGATAAAAATGGCATCCTTCCTGTGCAGCAACACCTCTCTCATAAGAAGAATCTCTGCTACAAGTGTTTTCCCACCACTTGTGGGTAAACAATACAGGAGGTTCTTGTGAAGCTCAACAGCTTCCAGTCTAAGGCATTCTTCTTGCCATTCTGTAAGAAATAAAAATTCAAATTCCGTTTCAATTCTCTCCAAATATGCCTTCAGCTTTCTGTAGATATAAACAAGTTTTTATTCTTTTTTTTTTCTTATTGTGACATGTTATACCTACTGTACAGCTGTGTGATGCCTCTATGAGACCTTAACAAGTCTTGGACTTTTGATGGTAATCCATAAAATGGGCCCAGTTGAAATGAAGCATTAGAATTATGGTTATGAAATTCTTCTTCTAGAAGAGACTTTATGTATTTACTTCTTTCTCTTGCTTTAGCAAAGACAAGTTCTGAAAATTTAAGGGTATCTTTGGTTAGATATAAAAGAACCACTAAAACTCACATAATTTTTGCATAAACTCTGATATACCTTTATTCACTTCAGTTTGTGGACAATTTTTATGATGAATAAAATCCCTGGTAAGATAATGAAAGTTCAAGTATAATCAATGGCTTTGTCAGTTAAGAATAAAAAACTAACCTTTAGGCGTTACACCCTCATTCTTCCCTAGCTTCTGCTGCAACCTTCCAAGTAATGGCTGAGACCCTGGCGTACTGAGAACACTTGTTTGAGATGTGGTTCTTTGAGAAATGGTTCTTTGAGAAGTGATGGAAACTCCACTCAATGATGATTTAGGGCTAAATAAATCTGGGCTTTGTTCACCTTTTGCAGAGGATTTGGGACTAAACATGTCTGGACTGCTATTACATGGTGTGGAAGCTATCTCCTGGGATCTGTTAACTGATTCACCAGGAACATTATCAGGCAATATACTTGACCCACTCTCTTTCAAATATTTAGCACAGTTACACCTTTTCTCTTTGTGGTAATGACACACTGGTTCAAATTCACCTGAACTTTTTAACTCATCAAATTGGGAACTGCTTGTCCTACAAACATAGGCTTGATCAGATATTTTCTCAGGTATATTTATAGTTTTATCATTAAAGTCCACTGAAAAATCAAGTTCGTCTACTTCATAATGAGCAACTTTTTTCCTATTGTGAGCATTATATGAAGGGCATACATTGTCACTGACCTCATTAGATTTTTTTTTCTGAGTGGACGTCTTAACATTATTTTGTGAAGTTCTCACTTTGCAAGTACCATCCTCCCAAGGAGATTTCGGCAATGAACACAATGTATCAATCTCGTCAAAATCAAGGCACCTACTAAATGAATCCGAAGCATTCATGAAGCTCGTTACTGGGCTTTGACTGACTCTTCTAATTTTTCCCCTTCTATGTCGTACTGGTGTCGACATTACGCTAATATCAGCGTTGCCCTGGCTACTTACTGATGACTGAGAATGGGATTGTTGGGACTGGGTACTTAATGAACAAAAAGCTTGAGATAGCCTCAGACTTTGACCAAAGTTTTTTCTTCTGCTCTGGAGAACTGGGGATGTACTTCCATCCTCAGCTTCCTGTTCAGCACTCATTGTGTTAGATGGTTTCAGTGCCTGACCCTGGCCCAGTCTGAGCTTATGCTTGCCTCTTCTATGTCTGTTTTCTGGATCATTTTCAAATCTGAAAAATAAATAAATAAAATAAATAAAAAATACATACATATACCAAAGGTTTTTCCCCTTTTACAAGGGAGGTAGTCAAAAACAAATGCATACAATCCACTCTCACCCATTCCATCCCCAACATACTCTGTAAATGGCCAGTAGATTGAGGTAGACAAGTAGATAGAGGGGTAAGTGGTGAGGAATTTGCTGAGTTGCATAATCTCGCCTAAAGTTTGTAAACACCAGCTAGGGTATTGATATTGGCGCTGTGACGAAATGTAAACACTAAGCCACTCAAGCTTGTGACAGAAGTGTTTACGTAAGCAGTATTGCTTGAGACAGTATAACAGCCTTTCTGATTGGAGAAAAGGGTGGAGGAGGAGAGAAATTATTGGTGCACGGAGGTAAAATCATGCCCTTATAGGGTGGCACTTATTTGTAACATTCAAAGTTATTGGATGAATTAAATAGTGATGTCAAAGCAGACTTGGCTTGGTGGGATGTACAAAAATCCCAACTGGGAGTCCTATGGTGCACTTACTCAACTAAGTTGTAGAAGTGTAATATTATTTGGAAGAAAAGAAAAATACGTTTAATTCACCTTTGTACTGAATAATGGAACTTGGCTAAGTAGGATGAAAGAGGCATGGGGCCAACAGATGAATAATATACAAATATAAGTGGATAAAAGAAAGTGAAGAAAATTGTAAGTGACTATGGACTTGGACTTACTGAAAGTGTTAGTAGCAGTGGAACAAACATACTCCACTGCCATTTACCACCCTCCCTCCCTCTTATCTTGGCTCCTGGATGATGGGTCATCCCTGCATCTTGCCCAATGCCCTGGGTCAGAGGTAGTGTTGCAAGACACAGCACATCCACAGCAAGGCTGCTTCATAAAATCGGTGACCCCCCCTCTCTGTCCTCTCATGCAGAAAAGAAGACAGGGAGAAATCCCTTTGGGCTGCATCAATTTATTTCTCACACATACTCCCTCACCCCCCATCCATTCCACCTCGAGTATCACAGCATCATCCATACACAACCCTTCTCCATTCACCCATCTTCTGTCCTCAACTGACATTCCCCTCTTTCCCAAAGCCCCTTTTACCCCATCCATCTCATCCTAGGTCGCCCCCTCATGTTCACTCCTTCCACACCTCTTTTACTAGTCTTTCTTCACTCATTCTTTCCATGTGTCCAAACCAATACTCTTTCATCAACCCTATCTCCCAATCCCCTTTCCACCCCCATTCTCCTCCTCATCTCCTTGTTTCACACCCTATCCAGCCTAGTAACCCCTATCATACTTGCTCAGGCACCTCATCTCAAACACATTCAAACTCCTCTCTTATGTTCCATGTTTCTGCCCCATACAGTGCTGTCGGCACACTCTTTCATACAATCTCCTCTTAGCATCCATTCCCTAGTGTCTATTTCTCATTACACTTCTTAATCCACCAAGGCTTTACTCACTTCTCTCAATCTACATTCTATCTCCACCTCCACTCCTCCCTTTCCTGCCACATTCACATGCATGTATCTTAAACTATCCACTTCCTCCAGTCTTTCTCCCTTAATACTCACTTCCAGTCTACAGCCACTTTCTCCCCTTGTACATCTCAGCACCTTACTTTTACCCACATTTATCTTCAACTTCCTTCTTTCGCACGCCTTCTCAAACTCTGTCACTGACTTCCTCAATCCTTTCTCTGATCCTACAATAAGTGCAGTGTCTCAGCAAACAACAACTGGCTTATCTCCCACTTTTCTCCATTTTCTTTAATCATCTCATATCCCTGACCCACTACCCTTGCATTTACAAAGGATTACAAAGGCGGAGCATGCCGACAGGAGACCTTTTGATCCATATCTAGGTCGGATGCAAAAAAAAAAATCATATTAATAATAAATAAAAAATATAATAATGTAAATAACAAATAAAACACATAAATAAATGCATAGGTATAGTTGAATAACAAACAAACAGGTAAATAGTAAATGATAATAAATTGACATATAACTAATAATAAATGAAAATCAGACAGACAAATGATAACAAAACAAAAACAAATAATATAACATAAATTATAATCATTACAGCATCTTTCTTAGGTATTTATCTAAATGATTCTTAAAGCTTCGAACTGAACTACATTGCACTACCTGTGCAGGAAGTTTATTCCATTCATTAACTACACGGTTGGCAAAGTTGTTTCTACCTACTTCCAAATTGAATCTATTTCCGGACAGTTTGAGACCATTGTTTCTTGTCTGATTCTCATTCAATGTGAAAATTTGGTCACTTTTGATGTTGTCAATTCCCTTTAAAATCTTAAAGACCTGTATCAAGTCACCTCTGAGTCTACGCTTTTTTAGGGAAAACAGATTCATGTGCTTAAGTCGATTTTCGTATGATTTATTTTTGATATTTGGAATCAGTTTTGTGGCTCGCCGTTGTACTTTTTCCAGTCTGTCAATGTCTTTAATGAGATTCGGTGACCATACGGAAACAGCATATTCCAAATGTGGACGAACTAACGATTTATATAGCTTGTTAATGAGTGATGGACTTTTGAAATCAAAAGATCGCGCAATCAATCCCAGAATCTTATTTGCTTTCTCAGAGGCTGAAATACATTGCTTGGATGATTTGAGGTCGTTACTGATAATTATGCCGAGATCTTTTTCACTATCCACTTTTGTTAACGAATTTCCAAATAACTTGTAATCGTACTTACTGTTATTTTTACCTATGTGCATTACCTTGCATTTACTTGTGTTAAATTTCATTAGCCACTTTTCAGACCATTGCTGTAATTGATCTAAATCTTCTTGAATATCTAATTGGTTTGAGTGATCATTTGCCACTCCGCACAGTTTTGTATCATCAGCAAATTTGGAAACAGTAGATTTTAGTCCATGGTCTATATCATTTATATATACTATGAATAGAAGTGGCCCAAGAACGGAACCCTGAGGAACTCCACTTGCAACACTTTTCCATCCAGAAGTTTTTCCATTTAAAACAACTCTCTGTTTTCGACCTTTCAACCAATTACTAGTCCAACCTAATAGGCTACCACTTATTCCATGCAAAGCTAATTTAGTAAGTAGTCTTTCGTGTGGGACGGTATCAAAAGCTTTTGCAAAGTCTAGATATATTAAATCTATATTGTTTCTTTTGTCATAATTTGAGATAACTGTGTTGTAGAATTCGAGTAAGTTAGTCACGCAAGAACGTTTCCGTCTGAAACCATGCTGGCTATCATTTATCAAACGGTTACTTTCTAAATGATATTCGATAGCATCTCTGATGATAGTTTCCATTATTTTTCCTACGATTGAAGTCAAATTTATAGGCCTATAGTTATTTGGTTTCTTTTTGTCACCTTTTTTGAATATGGGAGTAACGTTAGCTAGCTTCCATTCTCTTGGGACATCTCCGGATATGATGGATTTCTTGAAAATAATTTCTAATGGAACAACAATCTCATTTTTCATTTCCTTTAAGATTCTTGGATGCCAACCGTCAGGCCCTGGTGTTTTATTAACTTTGAGTTTGTCTATACACCTTTTAATTTTTTCTTTTGTTATATTTACCGTAGTAAGTTTACCCTAGACTTTTCATAGGTTTCAGTTTGGAATTCACTTTGAGGTGTTTCGTTTACGAATACCGAGCTAAAATAATTGTTTAAGATATTACACATTCCTTCATTTGAATATTCAAGTTGACCGTCAGCAGATAATAGTGGACCAATGTGATTCCTAACAACCTTTTTATCTCTAATGTAACTATAGAATTCATTGGGATTCTCTTTGGATTTATCAGCGATGTTCATTTTATATTGTTTTTTTTTTTTAAATCTCTCTGTATTGATACATAACTTTCATAGTCATTAGATGCCTCCGAGTACTTATATTTCTTATAAGCCTGTCTCTTTTTAGCAATACTTTTTTCAGTTTCTTTGTCGAGCCACTTTGGGCGAGCCTGATTTGGGGGACGTCTGTCCTTAAAAGGAATGTAAGTTTGAATCATCTTAGTGAGCGTATTTTGAAATATTTCCCACATCTGATCTACAGGCCTTTCGTTTAATTTTGCCTCCCAATCTGTAAGCTGAATCTCCTGACGTAGTTCTATGAACTGAGCTTTACTGAAATCGGGTATTTTAGAAGCACAAGTATCTATTCTAAAATTGTTTAGGAGTTTGAATCTGACTAAGTTGTGATCGCTATTTGCAACAGATTCACCGACTTCTACATCAGTTACCATGCTTTCGCGGCTAGTGATCAATAGATCAAGTAAGTTTCCATATCTTGTGGGCTCTTTTACATGCTGAATTAAGTAATTGTCACCAAGAGAATCAATCAAGCGACTACCTATATGGCCATGTTCAAGGGTCATCCAATCAATGTCAGTAAAATTAAAATCACCCATTATCAATAAATCCCGGTTGCAGAAACTAGACAGTTCTTGAAATAACAGTTTGTCACCTGCTAATGATAATGTCTTTGGCCTATATATTACACCTATATTCATTTTTTGTCCATTTGTTTGGGTTAACTCAACCCACAAACTGTCATATGCATCCTGTTTCACTTTCTCTAAAACACAAGCATGAACATTGTTTTTAACATACAATAGAACACCCCCACCTTTCTTGTGGTTTCTATCCTGATGAAAGTGTTTAAATCCCGCAATATTAAATTCAGCTTCGAACTCTGTACCATTTAACCATGTTTCAGTTATTCCTATCATATCGAGATTTTCGCTTTTGACATACGCCTGTATTTCTTGAAATTTGTTCCTAATACTACGAGCATTAAAGTACATAGTTTTAAGAAACTCGTGATTATTTCTTTTTGACACATTTTGAGTTTCAATATCATGTCTTATATTATCATTTTGTTTTTTATTTATGCCTTGCTCTATATTATTATTATTTGGTCCTTCATTGACATTCAATGCCTCATTAACATTTCTTCTATCAAAATTAACATTTCCCCCATCACGGACATCTGGTCGATTACGGTCATCCGATCTATTTTGAACATTTTGTCCCCCTACGTCACCGTGATTCATGCCGGCCTCCTGTCGTTCAGTGACATTATGTCCAGCATCCCTTTCTAAAATTATATTTTGTCCTCCAGTGACATTATATCCTACCGTGATATTTTTTCCTCCACTATAATTACATCCCATCGTGATCTTTTGTCTTCCACTGTCATTACATCCTATCTTGATATTTTGGCCTTCATTGACATTCTGTCCGGAATCTCTTCCTAAAATTATATTTTGTCCTTCACTGACATTATATCCTACCGTGATATTTTCTCCTCCATTATCATTACATCCTATCGTGATATTTTGTTCTCCGCTATCATTACTTCCCATCGTGATCTTTTGTCCTGCACTGTCATTACATCCCATTGTGACATTACATCCTAATGTGTCATTTCGTCCTCTAGCGACATTACATCCTATCATGATATTTTGGCCTTCATTGACATTCTGTCCGGTATCCCTTCCTAAAATTACATTTTGGCCTTCACTGACATTATATCCTACCCCATCCATGTATGAAATGAATGGCCAGGGTGACATAACACATCCCTGACGATGTCCCACCTTTACCTCGAACCACTCACTCTCTCCATTTCTAATCCTGACACAAGTTCTACTACTCTCGTAAAAACTCTCGACTACTCTTAAAAGCTTTCCTTCTATCCCATATGTCTACAATACCTCCTACAGTGCCTTCATGTCTACCGTCATGAGCCTTTTCCAGATCCATAAAAGCCCAAAAAACATCCTTACCCTTTCCTAAAGCTTTCTCACATACCTGTCTTACCACAAAAATCTGATCTACGCAACCTCTACCTATCCTAAACCCACACTGTTTCTCATCATTTACTCCCTCTGTTCCTCTCCTAAGCCCTCACAACTACACTTAACAAGCTGATCCCTCTGAAACTACTACACTCACACTTGCCCCCTTTTCTCTTGTAAAGTGGAACTATACAGGCACTCTGCCCTCTCTTAAACACACATTAAATAACCTCACTGGCCAGTCCACCATCACTGTACCTACTTTTTTCAGACATTCTGCATGGCATCCATCCAGACCAGGTGCCTTACCTGGTCTCATCATCTTAACAACTGCCTTCATTTCATCCTTCCTTATTTCTCCTCCATTTTCCTCACTCATCACTGTCATTTTCTTAGCGCTTCCCACTGCAACTACCTTTCCCTCCCTATCCTCCTTCACATTTAGCAACTCCCTTAAATACTCTGCCCACCTTCCTCTCACTGCCTTCTCTTCCATTATCATCTCTCCATCTGCAGCTTTTACCTTTTCTTCTCTACTTGATTCGCCTCCTCTTCCTCTTTTAATTTCTTTCCAAAACATCTTTTATTACTTTCAAAAAAAAATTTCATACTCTTACCCCATTTCACATCTGCTCTCCTCTTTGCCTCCTTTATCTTAGGCTTGACTTCTCTTTTATTTATACCTCTCATACGATTCCCTTGTCCTATTTTGTAAACAATCGGTGAAAGCTCATTTCTTCTCTTCTACAACTTTCTTTGCTTCTTCATCCCACCACCCACTAACTTTCCTTCTCTTTCCTCCTGTCCTCCTTGCTCCACACACCATCTTTGCACACCTTGTGACTCCCTCCCTGAACCATCCCCATTCCTCCACTCCTAGGTTCTGCTCTATCCTTCACTCCTTCCCACTCCTCTCTAAACTTCTTGTACTTCTCCTTTTCTTTCTCATTTAAGCAGTTCACTCTAAGCACCTCCCTACCTTCCTCTTTCTCCATCTATCCTCCACTCTCAGCTTACCTTCCACCAAAAATTGATCCGATATTCCCCCACTCTCTCCCCTTAGCAGTGTAGAATAGCACACCTACACCTAACCTAACCTGATAATTATAGAGGTTTCCCCCCCCCAAAAAAAAAAAAATCCTATCATTTTCTATTTGTTGCCAGCTTCCTCAATGCTTGAAGCATCAAGGGGAAGTTCTGCATATCATAGCTGACAACACTGGTCATCCTGTGGGAGATGGCACTGTTACTGTACCACCTGGGTGAAGAAAGCATGGATGAGTGTTTGCTCTTTGTGGACTTGATGAATATCTGGCAAAATATTGCGATGAATTTGCCTTATTATCATGGCTTATATCCCATGCCGCCTTGTCCACCCCTTAGTTAATGTCTCTTTGACATGCAAGTGTAATAATAATTATATAATACAAGTTTATGTGGCAATAAAACAAATACATCAAATACAGATAAAGAAAAAAACACATAGTTCGAAATCACTATTACACTTGCTGAGGATAACACAAAAAAGTATGCGAGCTTATTTCCATTCATTGTGTACAGTAACATTTACATTAGGCTTAGCCCCCAACAAGACACTCAATTTAAAATAAATTGCTACTGACATTACTAATCAACTTGCAGTACTTACCTATGGTGTTTATAATAATCAGAATCATACGAGCTATCCGATGACATATAGGTAAGGACTGGATCAGTGAGACTGCCAAACATCTTTATAAATACCAAACTCTGTAAGTCTGTCTCTGTACTGGTGTATTAGCTACAATTATACGTAGTCAATATTTACGGGGTAAACTTACTTTCAACTTTGTATTTATGGTGTACCTTCACACTAATTATAGGGTCTAACCTCTCAGTACCTTAACTGACGACATCGTAATTTAACAAATAAACAATCAAGAAACATGAAATTGGAGGGATATCGCTACAGCAAGGAACATGCAACGATACCTGTCGTTTGCTATTACCTGTAAACTTCTTTTTAATAATCTTACTAACCTTTGCGTCATCTTCCTACTTTTATTGCAGTGAGTGAAGTAGCCACCATTTTCTTCATCATACAACAAAAATGTTTCTCAACTTTCTGCTAGCCATTGCTTTGCTTTTAAAGTTAAACGTGAAGACTTGTTTGGAAGCTTGTTTACAAGAATGGCTAGATTTTAGCGAAAATTTTAGGAGCGTTTCCGCTAGTCACAACTCAAGAATTTCTGAGTGAACATTCATTTATACTTCAAACAAATAATAAAAAAAACTACTACAGAGATATTCTGATATTATTAAATACAATTATTATTCTTATCAAAACAACATAGAACAAGGAAATAAAACAATTGTAACTGAACTCTGAGCATATGTATTATGTACAATTTCATATAAAAATAAATATCATAAATATTACTTGACACATAAATTGATGATAAAATTATCAAATGTTGGAAAGAAAATAACTTTGAAAGATATTACCTTTATCATGCACTGAACACTTTTTTCCACTTATCATATACAAGATTGCTAAGACAGGTGGAAAAGACGTTAATTCATATATATATATATATATATATATATATATACATATATATATACCTATATATATATATATATATATATATATATATATATGTGTGTGTGTGTGTGTGTGTGTGTGTGTGTGTGTGTGTGTGTGTATATATATATATATATATATATATACACATATATGTATATGTACATATATATATGTATATATACATATATATATATATTATATATATATACATGTGTGTATATACATATATGAATATATGTATATATATATATATGTATATGTATATATATATATATATATATATATATATAATGTTGCTGGGCTATACAGTAGTTTCCAGAAAATGTTGTAAAGTACAATTTTAGCTGGGTAATGATTAATGTTATAGCTCAAGTTTGACTAATACATATATGGTCAATATATTTTACGAGGATGATCTTGAGTGAAATGTGGCAAATTCCTCGTATTCTATTTTCTTCTATTCTAAATTTAAGTGTGAGTGATATCTATGCAAATTTCACAGCACACACACACACACACACACACACACACACACACACACACACACACTTTCAACGAACGGACGGCTTGAAGAACGTTCTGAAGAAAAGTGCAGATTGTGGATCCCAACGCAAAGAGAAGTGCCTTTTTGTATTTACAGGGTGGGGGGAAATTGCTCGTGGGGTAGTGGGAAAGTAAGGAAAGAGGAGAAGGGGAGGGATTGCTGGGAAAATGGAAGGTAATGAGGAAGTAGAGGACTTGGTCCAAACAGACCGCCGTAAAGTAAACAAACGACCACAAGACGAGCTGGAGGACGACGGAATGTCTAATAAGAATGTAAAGATTAGAAGTATAGATAGGAACAATACAGTAGAAAGTGATGAGAATATTTTCAAGGGATTTAAAGAGAGTGGGGGGGACACAAACTGACAAGACTAGAGAAGAAGGTTGATAAGGTGATCGAGGACTTGGAGAGTAGGTTAGGTCATATGAACACCATTTTACAAAGGGTTGAAAGATTGGAAGAACTGGAAAAGGCGAATAAAAACTTAACTGATGAAATAGAAGACCTAAAAAGACAGTTAAGAGAGGTAAAGGTGGAGAATGAGGAATTGAAGAAGAATAGTAAAGAAAACAGAGAAACGATAGCTAAAGAAAGTAAAAATTGGAAGAAAACCCAAGAAGGAAATAAGGTTTCATTCACTGACATAGTCAAACAGCAATTGAAAGAACATACTGAAGACTCAATTATTAAAGTGATGAGACAAAAGGAGAATATAGTAAGGGATTTAGCAGACAAGAAGAAATGTATAATTATATTAGGAATGGAAGAGAAACACAACACAGATAGAACCACAAGAATCAAAGAGGAAAATGAAAAAGTAAGCCAATTACTAGAATCAGTTCAGGAAGATGAACCAGAAATTATGAAACAAATCGAAGAGAAATTTAGACTCGGAAAGTATAGCACAGACAAGACCAGACCAATTAAGATTAAATTCAAGTCACAAACAACGGCAGAGTATATCTTATCCAAAACAGGGAAACTAGCAACAAGTGAACAATACAAAAAGATATGGATAAAAAGAGAAATGAATAAAGAGGAAAGAGAGGAAGAAAAGCAGAAAAGACTGGAAGCTAAGGCAAAAAACGAGAACAGAACGGAGTCAGAGAAAGAGAGATTCTATTGGAGAGTAGTGAACATGAAACTAAGGAAGTTCGACATACAAAAGAAAAACATAAGGGAAACAGAGAACACAATGGAAGTGGCAGAAAACTAAGAGTGTCTTACACAAATATAGATGGATTAATAACAGGATTGAATGAGCTGAATGATTATTTGAAAGAAAAAGAACCGGACATAATGGGAATTGTAGAAACAAAATTAAAAGGCCCACTACCACCCAACAGTGTAGGACATGATGCATACAATTATTGGATTAGAAACAGAGAGAAAAAGCAAGGGGGTGGAGTTATGTTCCTGACTAAGAAGGATAT
The DNA here is from genome assembly GCF_046742065.1 of Oratosquilla oratoria. Taxonomy (NCBI): domain Eukaryota; kingdom Metazoa; phylum Arthropoda; class Malacostraca; order Stomatopoda; family Squillidae; genus Oratosquilla; species Oratosquilla oratoria. Next base: position 61,934,127 of record NC_134792.1, on the reverse strand, counting down.
AAACGTGAAAGGTGTCATATATGGAAAGAATACAGTAGAGATGATTATGATAGAAGTGGAAGACAGAGATAAGAAGAGCAGAAAATTTGTGATCAATTATGTGTCTCCGAAAACAGCCTCATGGGAGGAGAGTGAATATAAAAGTATGTTAGAGGACACAAAGATAGCATTAACTAAAATAATGGAAGACGGAGGAAGAATAGTTATGATGGGCGACTTTAATTGCAAAGAAATCTGCTGGGAAGAAATGACAGTAAAGAGTGGTGATGACTCATGGGGAAATGCTCTACTTGAGATGATTACTGACCATTCAATGACACAATGGATACAAGAGAACACTAGGTATAGAAATGAAGAAGAACCATCGAGGCTAGACTTAATAATTACATCTGAACCTAGAATAGTGGACAAGATTGAATATAAAACACCAATAGGTAAAAGTGACCACATATTGATTGAACTGGAACTTAATGAAGAAAAATATATGAAAAGAAATGAACAATATAGAAAAGGAAGAATGATGTATGAAAAAACAAACTTTGATAAAATAAGAGAATTCTTCCAACAAGAAAACTGGGAAGAAATATACAAAGAAGAAACATCAGTGGAAGAGAAATGGAATATTTTGACAAAAAATTACAAAAAAGGAGTGGAAAAGTATGTCCCAAGACAAAAACAAGAAAAAGAATATGTAAAATGCTGGTACAACAAAAGTTGTAGGGAGTTAAAAGACAAAAGAGACAAAGCCTGGAACAGATGGAAAAAAGACAGAAGACCTGAAAAATGGAAAATATATACTGGTTATAGAAATGAATATGTACAAAAGTGCAGAGAGGAAAAAAGAAAATATGAAAAAGATGTTATAGAAAAGTGTAAAGATCAACCAAAACTATTCTACAGATTTGTAAACAATAAACTGAAAAACAAACAAGACTTGGAGAAATTAAGACAAGGAGGAGTTGAATACACTGAGGAAATGGAAATGGCAGAAATTATGAACAAACATTTTAAATCAGTGTTTACAAGGGAAAATATACAACCTGAAGAGATTGAGTGGAAAGAAAAAGTCCCCCCTATGGAAGAAATAGAAGTAACAAAGAATGAAATATTGACACACTTGGGTAATTTTGATGTCAGAAAATCGCATGGGCCAGATGAAATAGCAAACTGGATTCTGAAAGAATGCAGGAATGAACTGGCAGACAAAATACATAGCATAATAAGCAGTTCCTTAAAAGAAGGAAAAGTTCCAGAAGATTGGAAAAAAGCAAATATAGTACCTATATATAAAGGAGGAAATAAAGAAGAACCTACCAACTATAGACCAGTCTCTCTAACAAGTACAATAGCAAAAATTTGTGAAAGAATTATCAAAAGTAGATGGGTAAAATACTTGGAAAAAAACAACGTACTAAATCCAAGGCAATTTGGATTCAGACAAGGACGATCATGCGTCACCAATTTAATATGTTTCTATTCAAGGCTAATAGATATAATACAAGAAAGAGATGGATGGGCTGATTGTGCATTTCTAGACCTAAAAAAAGCTTTTGACAAAGTACCACATAAGAAGTTGCTTAAGAAATTAGAATATGAAGGAGGAATACAAGGTAAATTGCTAAATTGGATGGAAGACTTTTTGCAAGAAAGAAAAATGAGAGTAGTGATAAGAGATCAGCACTCAAAATGGAATGAAGTAATAAGCGGTGTCCCGCAGGGAACAGTTCTGGCCCCAATAATGTTTGCTATATATATTAATGATATGGATGAAGGAATTGAAAGCTATATGAGCTTCTTTGCAGATGATACAAAACTACTGAAAAGAGTGAAAACTGAAGAAGATTGTGAATCACTACAGAGAGATCTAAATAAAGTACAAGAATGGAGTAGGAAGTGGGAGATGGAGTTCAATACAAAAAAGTGTAGTATAATGGAATTTGGAAAAAGCAAAAACAGAATAACAGGATCATATAATTTGGGAGAAGAAGGAATAAAAAAAGTAGAAAATGAGAAGGACCTGGGAGTCATTGTTATGAATAATATGTCACCTGAGAAACATATAAATAAGATTTTTGGAGAAACTTATAATTTAATAAGAACAATCAAAGTGGCATTTACATACCTGGATGAAGAAATGGTGAGGAAAATCCTAATCACCCTGATAAGACCAAGATTGGAATATGCAGCAACGATATGGTCACCAAGTACAAAAAAATGTATAAAAAAACTTGAAAGAATACAAAGAGCAATCACAAAACTGCACCAACACTCTCAAAACTATCATATGAAGAGAGACTACAAAAACTTAAACTACAGACACTAGAGCAAAGAAGAGAGAGAGGAGATTTGATAGCTATTTACAGAATCATGAAAGGCATATAAATTACTGATAGAGAGAATCTGATAAAATGGGATGACAGAAATACAAGAGGACACGGAAAGAAAATAAAAAAAGACAGCTATAGAAGAGATTTGAAAAAGAACAGCTTTCCTCACAGAGTAATAGACAGTTGGAACAAGTTAGATGAGAAAGTGGTGTGTGCAAAAACAATACATGAATTTAAAAATAGTTTAGATAAAATGAGATATGAAGACGGGACCCCACGAGCATAGCTCCCCTTCCCGTAAAATACAACTAGGTAAATACAACTAGGTAAATACACACACACACACACACACACACACACACACACACACACACACACACACACACACACACACACACACACACACACACACACACACACACACACACACACACACACACACGACTCGGTGGCGCAGTTGGTAGAACGATGAACTACTAGCATGGTGGTGCGCGTAGTGCTTGGTTCGAATTCTGCCCAGGGCCGAAATTAATTTCGGTACAGCTGCGCTTCGGGTCGTTACTCTGACTCTCGTGGGCGGGGAGTTGGGTGTGTGTGTGTGTGAAAGGTCATAGCATTACCCATAGATCGGACCTACGAGCTCTGAGCTCTCTTCCAGGAGGGAAATAGCTGTCGATCACGAGTCGAACACGTGATCCAAAAGACCAAAAGACCAAAAGACCAAGTGAATACACACACACACACACACACACACACACACACACACACACACACACACACACACACACACACACACACACACACACATCAAAATACAACTAGGTAAACACACACACACACACACACACACACACACACACACACACTCACACACACACACACACACATACACACACACACACACACACACACACACACACACACTTTGTCAAAAAGCTTTTGACAAAGTACCACAGAGAAAATTACTAAAAAAAAACTAGAACACATAGGAGGAATACAAGGGAACCTACTAAAATGGATGGAGGACTTCCTGACTGGTAGAAAGATGAGAGTAGTGCTCAGAGAAAAATATTCAGATTGGAAAGAGGTGATCAGTGGAGTACCACAAGGATCTGTATTGGCACCAATAATGTTTGCTATTTATGTGAATGACACGGACGAGGATGTGTAATGTTACATGAGCTTCTTTGCAGACGACGCCAAACTGTTAAGGAAAGTAGAAACTGATAAGGACTGTGAAGCACTACAAGAAGACCTGAATAAGGTATGGAACTGGAGTCAGAAATGGGAAGTGGAGTTTAATACTAAGAAGTGTAGCATAATGGAGTTTGGAAAAAGCAAAAACAGAATATCAGGAAAATATACAATTGGAACCAAGGAGGTAAAGAAGGCAGGATCCGAAAAAGATTTGGAGGTAATTATCATAAATTACTTGTCCTGTGATAAACAGATTAACAACATTGTCGGGGAGGCTCAAAATTTGCTAAGATCAATAAAAGTGGCATTTGCATACTTGGACGAAGACATGATAAAAAATATTGGTTACATTGATAAGGCCTAGACTAGAGTATGCGGCGACATTGTGGTCACCCAGTACCAAAAAGAATATAAAGAAAATAGAAAGAATCCAGAGAGCAGCAACAAAAATGGCACCTGCACTTGCAAACCTATCATATGAGGAGAGATTGGCTAAACTGGAGTTACCGACGCTGGAGCAAAGAAGAGAGAGAGGTGACCTACTGACCATCTATAGAATCATGAAAGTCACAGAGATACTCGATAGAGAGGAGTTACTAAACTGGGACAAGAGAAACACAAGAGGACATGGAAAGAAAATAAAAAAACATAGCAACAGAAGAGAACTGAAGAAAAACAGTTTTCCACATAGAGTAGTGGACACTTGGAACAAACTGGATAATGAAACAGTATGCGCAAAAACCATTCATGAGTTTAAAAGTAAACTAGACACTGCGAGATACAAAGGCAGGACACCACGAGCATAGCTCCCCTTCCCGCAAGTTACAACTAGGTAAACACACACACACACACACACACACACACACACACACACACACACACACACACACACACACACACACACACACACACACACACACACACACACACACACACACACACACACACAACTCGACTGTCACTACGGCGGTCCGGGTTCGAATCCTGCCTATGGCTGAAATAATTTCAGTATCGCTGCGCTTCGAGTCGTTACTCCAATTCTCGTGGGCGGGGAGTTGGGTGTGTGTGTGTGCGTGTAAGGTCACAGCATTACACATAGATCGGTCATACGAGCTCTAAGCTCTCTTCCGGGAGGGAAATAGCTGTCGTTCACGAGCCCAGCACGTGAATCAAAGACCAATGTGAACACACACACACACACACACACACACACACACACACACACACACACACACACACACACACACACACACACACACACACACACACACACAGAGCATTACCCATAGATCGGTCATATATGATGTCTGAGCTCTCTTCCGGGAGGGAAATAGCTGCTCATCACGAGTCCAACACGTGATCCAAGACCATGGTGAATCATACACACACACACACACACACACACACACACACACACACACACACACACACACACACACACACACACACACACACACACACGTCAGACGGACGGCGAGGATTGACATCCTGAAGAAAAAGTGAAATATTCGTGGAAGGGGATTGCTCGTGGTGTAGTGGGAAAGTGAGGAAAAGGGAGACGGGGAGGGATTACTGAGGGAAATGGAAGGAAATGAGGAAGGAGAGGACTTGGTCCAGGCAGGCAGACGCCATGTAAACAAGCGCGGGCCAGAGCAATTTAGTGACGATGAAGGGACTAAAAAAAATGTAAAGATTAGAAACATAGATAAGCGTAGCACAATGGAAGGTGAGGATAATGATTTCCATTGATTTAATGAGGGAGGGGGGGCGGATACCAACCTCCCCCGACTGGCAAAACTGGAGGAAAAACTTAAACAAATAACCGAACATTGGGAGATTAGGTTCGGTAGAATGTAAAAAATTGCGGAAAGGGTTGAAAGATTGGAAGAACTAGAGAAGGCGAACAAAAACTTAACTGATGAAATAGAAGAACTAAAAAGACAGTTAAGAGAAGTAAAAGAGGAGAATGAAGAATTAAAAAGGAACAATAAAGACAATAAAAAAACAATAGCAAAAGAGGCACAGGGGTGGAAGAAGATACAGGAAAATAGTAAAGTTGCATTTACTGATATAATTAAACAGCAAATGAAAGAACAAACTGAAGACTCAGTTATCAAAGCGATGAGACAGAAGGAGAATATTGTAAGAGACTTAGCAGATAAAAAGAAATGTATAATTAGATTAGGAATGGAAGAGAAACATAACCCAGATAGAACCACAAGAATCAATGAGGAAAATGAAAAAGTAAGCAGATTACTAGAATTAGTTCAGGAAGATGAACTTGAAATAATGAAACAATTTGAAGAGAAGTTAAGACTCGGAAAGTATAGTACAGATAAGACCAGACCAATTAAGATTAAATTCAGATCACAAACAACAGCAGAGAATATCTTAGCAAAAACAGGGAAGCTAGCAGCAAGTGAACAATATAAAAAGGTATGGATAAAAAGAGAAATGACGGTCGGGTAGGCCGAGACTTCAGATCTGTGGAAGCCGAAAAATCAAGTTGAAGTGTCTCCTCGCTTTGGGGCTTCGTTCCTCAGCAGTTGCATAGTCCATAGGCACCTTTCCTCTTGTCTTGCACATCTCATGCATCTGGTCTGGCGACCACAATGTTATCTTATATATTTGAGATTGAACCCCACTCATTAAGTGTTCAGCTTATTTGAACCTACTGTATGGTTACGTTTTTCTCATCAGTATGTATATGTGTATATATATATATATATATATATATATATATATATATATATATATATATATATATATATAATATATATATATATATGGGGGGGGGTTTAGGTAGGGATAGTACCTCTGTAGAAGGGGCTGCCATGTCCCTTTAGGATAGCTCCGACTACCTTGGTTCCCGCCTGACAACCAGCTCTCACCCTTGGCTCCTAGAAGCTGTAGCATGCGCAGCGGCCACACCCCGGTAACCGTTTTGGCAGACGGGCTAAACAAGGTGAGGGTAACCGGTTGGGTTTGAAACTCTCCGGTGAGTTGTTAAGGGTATGCCTACCCTTGCATGTGAAGACTGCCGTCGGCAGAATGAGCGGAAGAGGTCAATTTGTTGTCCCAACGGTCATTAAGGCGGCGACTGCAGGCGTCGTGGAACGTTGAGAGCACGGCAAGGCACAGAAGGCGTTGTGGTCTTCCACTGCAGCTAAAGGAGCCCCTGGTTGTGACGGCCTCCGTAGCCTGGTTCTCGAGGCCGAGAGAGTAGGATTGCCCCCGTGCAACCACTTTCCCACTTAAAACCATTCCCGCACAGCTATTTCCTCTCAGGTGGGGCAAGAGAAACACAGGTAGACCACGCAATTGCTTTAAAGACTGCGTCAAGACACACCTCACCCATACTAACATTCCACCAAATAAGCTTGAAACCGAAGCTTTGGACAGAAGACCTCAGTGGCGTTCCATCAGCCTGCAGGCCCAGACCGTTTTTGAGGACCAACGCAGGGAAAACGCCAGGAAGGCAAGAGCGAGGCGCAAGGCCACGTCATCACAGCCTCCAAGCAAAGAACATTTCCCCTGCCCCCGCGTCTGCCGTTCGAGAATTGGCCTCATAATAAGCCACCTCCGAACCCATAACAGGCGTTGACGAACCTCCTCGCCAGAAAACCTGAGAAGAAGCTGTCATCGTCGTAATCGACGGACTACCACCATCATCATATATATATATATATATATATATATATATATATATATATATATATATATATATATATATATATATATATATATATATATATATATATATATATATGTTATGATAATATGGTTTAACGTCACAAACTCCCCAATACTGGAAGGCTAGGACGGTGCCCCTTACAAAGGACTTTGTAGTGTGGAATTTAATGAACCATGCCCTTGATTCAACTTTGCCGGTGGCAGGATTCGAACCGCCACCTCGACCTTCGCCGCAAGTAACGACGCCCTAACCAGCCAATTTCATTCAGCTGAGAGGGGCCCCTCTCAAGGTCAGGCCTCCGACTGCGTTCTAAATATCTTGTAATTCTTCTGTTATGCCGTCAGGCGATTTTATTCAGCTGAGGGGAGAGTGATCTCCCCCTGTGCGTGGCTCTTTAAGACTAATTCCTTTACTGAACTTTTTCTTGCCCTCTTTTTAACTCTTCATGGCTCTTTCTGACGAAGGCTTCTTTCAGATCTGTCACTGTCATGACATAAAGAGCGTTTTTGTTCTTAGGCTCTTTTACGTGTCTTTCTAGATATTATGTGGGTGTCTACCTTCATTCTGGTAGCCCATATATGTATGCCCTTTCTATGTAACTATGTATGGCACTTTTAGACCGATGTTTTTCATCCTTGTCCTTATTATGACTTTAAGGAAACCTTCCATTTGGCTTTCCACATTTCTGGTGTACGTTTTGTATATATGATCAGTTCTCAGCTGAATACTACATTGAGCCGAGGGAGTCTGATACTTCATTCAGTTGTCAGGCAAAATATATTCGTCCTCTTTAGCAACTTAAATGGCTTCTTGACGAGTCTAATGGGCTTCATTTTTATCAGTGGTATCCACCACTTCTTTCTGTGCTTCTTCTCTTTTTGTGGTGCACTTTGCTTTTTACTTTCTTCTTCTAAGCCACTTTTGGTATTGTTCACTGGGGCCTGGGGGTTCTGTTTCGTCTCTCGCTCCTCGAATTTCCTTAAGATTTCTTGCGGAAAGAGCTTAGGATCGGGCGGCTCGAGCTCGTTCCCGTCCTCGGAGCGGCCGAAACCCTTCAGCCACGGGTGGTCCAAGATGCCGTGGAGGGTGGGCCGCTCCCATGGGTCCATGGCGAAGCACTTGGTGATCAGGTCGCGGCACTGCCGGGGAAGGTCTTCGGGGAAAGGCGGGCGACCCTTTTCGATCTCGCTGTCGTCGTAGAACGGGTCGTCGTGGCACACCAGGTAATACAGGAGGGTCCCGAGACTCCATACTGTCGCCGGGACGTGGAGGAACTCTCCTTTGGCGATGTACTCTGGTGGCCAGTAAAACGATGTTCCGCCAGTGTGTGTTCCCCTGTAACCTTTAATCATTTCCCCGCATCCAAAGTCGATTAACTTGATCTTAAAGTCACCTGAGCCTGGATCTTCGTATAGCAAGACGTTCTCTGGTTTGATGTCCTTGTGAGAAACGCCTGCGTTTAGACATCTTTGTACTGTCCTTACGATGTCACTAAAGATCCTTTTGATCTGTGGAAGGGGGAGTTTGCCGCATTTTTCCATATGATCATATATCGAAGTTGCTTGAGGTACAAATTCCATTGCCATGAAAAAGTTGCCCTCTATAACGAAACATTCGTAAAGTTGGATGACCCCAGGAACGGCTTGGACTTTGTGTAGGAGAGAGGCTTCTATGGGCACTCTCGTTCCTTGGCGCCACCCCCAGGTGTCGACGCCGGAGAGGGGGACTTTCTTGATCGCAACCTTTGTGCTGCTGGCGAGGTCCTTCGCCAGGTAAACACACCCGTAGCCTCCCTCGCCGAGAGGTTCCTGCAGCTGAAATCGGTCTCTCCAATTGGTGTTCTCGTCTCTGTTCATCTCTCCCTAAATGTCTTCGACCCTGGAGGTCGACGCGACCGATCACGTGACCCAAGTTCGCATCACAGATTGGGTCAATCAGCGCGCTCGTGGTTACGTCCTTCGGTGGGCACGGAACGCAAATTTCTGACCAAACCGAAAGTATCTGTTGATGTCAACGTTGGTGTATTTATGTGTAGGAAGAAGTCCTTTAAGTATTTCTTCGTTGATAATTACTAACGTTCCCTCTAAACTGTGGGCATGTGCGCGCGCACATAAAGAAAAAATGTGCACACACAAGGTTTTCAAATTATATTAAAATCCATTCAGTCAGAAAGTTCCACCCAAACATCAACTTACAAATTCTCTAAAAATATGGTAACTTGCCAACCTTCAAACCAATAATTGTTTCTTTCTCTCTCTCTCTGTCTCTCTCTCTCTCTCTCTCTCTCTCTCTCTCTCTCTCTCATATATACATCTCTTGTAGGATGTATATTTTCAGCAGTAATACTGCTATACCCAATAAACCGTTGATTATTATTATTTTTATTACACACACACACACACACACACACACACACACACACACACACACACACACACACACACACACACACACACACACACACACACACACACACACACACACACACACACACACACACACACACACACACACACACACACACACACACACACACACACACAAACACATATACACACATACACACACATACAAGTACACACACATGCACACACACACAACACATACGCACATATACGAATACACACACTCACACACACAAACACATATACACACACAACACATAGACATACGAATGCACACACAACACATACACACACATACGAATACACACACATATACACACCTACACACACAACACATGCACACACAACACATGCACACACACACACACACACACACACACACACACACACACACACACACACACACACACACACACACACACACACACACACACACACACACACACACACACACACACACACACACACACACACACACACACACACACACACACACACACACACACACACAACACAACACTCACACACAAACAGGATGGTGGTGAGAATTTCCCACCAGACGTTGTTAGAAGTGCCTCAGACTACGTAACCTTGGCTCTTGTACAGTAGATAATAATAATAGCAATAATAATAATAATAACAATAATTTAATTTGACAATGAATCAATATGCATGAAGTGCAGATAATGAAAAGAACACATAGTTCGAAATAACAATTACGAATGGTCTGGACATTGTTAATAGCAAAAAGAGGAAAGAGAGGAAGAAAAAATGAAAAGGAAAGAAGCTAATGAAAAAAACAAACAAAAAAAAGGGACCAGAACGGAGTCAGAAAAACAAGAATTCTACTGAAGAGTAGTGAATATGAAATTGAAGAAATGGACCATAATAGAGAGAAACAAAAAAGAAACAGAGAATACAATGGAAATAACAGAAAGTTAAGAGTATCCGACACAAATATAGATGGATTAATAACAGGACTAAATGAACTGAACGAGTATCTGAAGGAAAAAGATCCGGACATAATGGGAATTGTTGAGACAAAATTAAAAGGTCCACTACCACCCAACAGCATAGGACACAATGCATATAATTATTGGATTAGAAACAGAGAGATAAAACAAAGGGGTGGAGTTATGTTCCTGACTAAGAAGGATATAAACGTGAAGAGTGTCACATATGGAAAGAACAGAGTAGAGATGATTATGATAGAAGTAGAAGACAGAAATAAGAGGAGCAGAAAGTTTGTAATAAACTACGTGCCCCCAAAAACAGCCTCGTGGGAAGAGAGTGAACATAAAAGTATGTTAGAAGACACAAGAATAACACTAAACAAGATAATGGAAGATGGAGGAAGAATAGTTATGATGGGCGACTTTAATTGCAAAGAAATCTGCTGGGAAGAGATGACCGTAAAGGGTGGAGAAGAAATGTTCTACTTGAGATGATTATTGACCACACAATGACACAATGGATCCAAGAGAACACTAGGTATAGAAATTAAGAAGAACCATCGAGACTAGACCTAATAATCACATCAGAACCTGAAATAGTGGTAAAGATAGAATACCAGGCACCAATAAGTAAAAGTGACCACATATTGATAGAGCTAGAACTAAATGAGAAAAATACATGAAAAGAAATGAAAAATATAGAAAAAGAAGATTGATGTGTGAAAAAACAAATTTTGATAAAATAAGAGAATTCTTTCAAAATGAAAACTGGGAAAGAATACATAAAGAAGATACAACAGTAGAAGAGAAATGGAATATTTTGACAAAAATTTATAAAAAAAGGAGTGGAAAAGTATGTCCCAAGACAAAAACAAGAAAAAGAATATGTAAAGTGCTGGTACAACAAAAGTTGTAGAGTGTTAAAAGACAAAAAAGACAAAGCTTGGACCAAATGGAAGAAACACAAAAGACCTGAAAAATGGAAAACATATACTTGTTATAGAAATGAATATGTACAATCATGCAGAGAGGAAAAGAGAAAATATGAAAAAGATGTCATAGAAAAATGTAAAGATCAACCAAAACTATTCTACAGATTTGTAAACAACAAACTGAAAAACAAACAAGACTTAGAGAAATTAAGACAATGAGGAGTTGAAAACACAGAGGAAATAGAAATGGCGGAAATTATGAACAAGCATTTTAAATCAGTGTTTACAAGGGAGAATATACAACCGGAAGAGATCGAATGGAAAGAGAAAGTCCCCCCTATGAAAGAAATAGAAGTAACAAAGAATGAAATAATGAAACACTTGAGTAATCTTGATGTTAGAAAATCGCATGGACCAGATGAAATAGCAAACTGGATTTTGAAAGAATGCAGAAATGAACTGGCAGACAAAATACATAGCATAATAAATAGTTCCTTGAAAGAAGGAAAAGTTCCAGGAGATTGGAAAAATGCAAATATAGTACCCATATATAAAGGAGGAAATAAAGAAGACCCTACCAATTACAGACCAGTCTCTCTAACAAGTACAATAGCAAAAATTTGTGAAAGAATTATCAAAAGTAAATGGGTGAAATACTTAGAAAAAAAAACAACAACAGCGTGCTTAATCCAAGACAATTTGGATTCAGACAAGGACGATCATGCGTCACTAATTTAATATTTTTCTATTCAAGGCTAATAGATATAATACAAGAGATGGATGGGCTGATTGTGCATTTCTTTACCTAAAAAAAGCCTTTGACAAAGTACCACATAAGAAGTTGCTTAAGAAATTAGAAACTGAAGGAGGAATACAGGGCAACCTGCTTAAATGGATGGAAGACTTTTTGCTAGAAAGAAAAATGAGAGTAGTGATTAGAGACAAGCACTCAAGATGGGATGACGTAATAAATGATGTTCCACAAGGAACAGTTCTGGCCCCAATAATGTTTGCTATATATATTAATGATATGGATGAAGAAATTGAAAGTTATATGAGCTTCTTTGCAGATGATGCAAAACTATTAAAAAAAGTGAACACGGAAGAAGATTGTAAGTGATCTAAATAAAGTATGGGAGTGGAGTAGGAAGTGGGAGATGGAGTTCAACACTAAAAAGTTCTAGTATAATGGAATTTGGAAAAAGCAAAAACAGAATAACAGGATAATATAAATTGGGAGAAGAAGGAATAAAAAAAAGTAGAAAATGAGAAGGACCTGGGAGTCATTGTTATGAATAATATGTCACCTGAGAAACATATAAATAAGATTTTTGGAGAAACTTATAATTTAATAAGAACAATCAAAGTGGCATTCACATACCTGGATGAAGAAATGGTGAAGAAAATTCTAATCACTCTGATAAGACCAAGATTGGAATATGCTGCAACGATGTGGTCACCAAGTACAAAAAAAATGTATAAAAGAACTTGAAAGAATACAAAGAGCAATTACAAAATTGGTACCAACACTCTCAAAACTATCATATGAAGAGAGACTAGCAAAACTTGAACTACAGACACTAGAGCAAAGAAGAGAGAGGAGATTTGATAGCTATTTACAGAATCATGAAAGGCATAGAAATTATTGATAGAGAGAATCTGATAAAATGGGATGATAGAAATACAAGAGGGCACGGAAAGAAAATCAAGAAAGACAGCTATAGAAGAGATGTGAAAAAAAACAGCTTTCCTCACAGAATAATAGACAGTTGGAACAAGTTAGATGAGAAAGTAGTGTGTGCAAAAACAATACATGAATTTAAAAATAGTTTAGATAAAATGAGATATGAAGACGGGACATCACGAGCATAGCTCCCCTTCCCGTAAAATACAACTAGGTAAATACAACTAGGTAAATACACACACACACACACGCACACACACACACACACACACACACACACACACACACACACACACACACACACACACACACACACACACACACACACACACACACACACACACACACACACACACACACACACACACACACAGCAACAGTTTAGAGGTGACTTGATACAGGTCTTTAAGATTTTAAAGGGAATTGACAACATCAAAAGTGATAAAATTTTCACATTGAATGAGAATCAGACAAGAAACAATGGTCTCAAACTGTCCGGAAATAGATTCAATTTGGAAGTAGGTAGAAACAACTTTGCCAACCGTGTAGTTAATGAATGGAATAAACTTCCTGCACAGGTAGTGCAATGTAGTTCAGTTCGAAGCTTTAAGAATCATATAGATAAACACCTAAGCAAGATGCTGTAATGATTATAATTTATTTTATATTATTTGTTTTTGTTTTGTTATCATTTGTCTGTCTGATTTTCATTTATTATTAGTTATATGTCAATTTATTATCATTTACTATTTACCTGTTTGTTTATTATTTAACTATACCTATGCATTTATTTATGTGTTTTATTATTATAGTTTTTATTTATTATTTTATTATTATTATGATTTTTTTCGCATCCGACCTAGATATGGACCAAAAGGTCTCCTGTCGGCATGCTCCACCTTTGTCATCCTTTGTAAAAGAAGATATGAAGACGGGACACCACGAGCATAGCTCCCCTTCCCGTAAAATACAACTAGGTACAACACACACACACACACACACACACACACACACACACACACACACACACACACACACACACACACACACACACACACACACACACACACACACACACACACACACACACACACACACACACACACACACACACACACACACACACACACACACACACACACACACACACACACATAGCAACAGTTTAGATAAAATGAGATATGAAGACGGGACACCACGAGCATAGCTCCCCTTCCCGTAAAATATAACTAGGTACAACTAGGTAAACACACACACACACACACACACACACACACATACACTCTCTCTCTCTCTCTCTCTCTCTCTCTCTCTCTCTCTCTCTCTCTCTCTCTCTCTCTCTCTCTCTCTCTATCTATCTATATATATATATATATATATATCACTCGATGGCGCAGAGGTAGCGTTCACGGCCGCCATACACACATACAAAGCTCCTTGCCTACCAAAGTTGGAGTGCTGGGTCGCAGTGCAGCGACTGTGTGTGTGTGTGTATTTACCTAGTTGTATTACACGGGGAGGGAGCTATGCTCGTAGTGCCCCGTCTTTGTATCTTTCAGCATAATTTTTTTCCTTAAAATCTTGAATAGTATTTGCACACACTGTTTCTTTATCTAGGTTATTCCATATATCCAGCACTCTGTGTGGGAAGCTATTCTTTTTCCGATCTCCTCTATAGTTATCCTTTTTGAGTTTCTTTTCATGACCTCTTGTTTTTTCATTGTCATTTTTTAGTAAATCATTCCTGTCAAGGATTTCCATTCCTTTCTTGGTTCTAAATATAGTCAGTAGATCACCTCTTTCTCTTCTCTGCTCTAGTGTTGGTAGTTCCAATTTCGATAATCTTTGTTCATATGTTAAATTGGAAAGAGCTGGTGCCAACTTTGTTGTTGATCTCTGTATTCCTTCTAATTTCCTTGTATTCATTTTAGTACTGGGTGTCCATAGTGTCGCTGCATATTCCAGCTTTGGTCTAATCAATGCAACTAGTATCTTTTTAATAATTTCTTCATCCAAGTAGTCAAATGCCACTTTCATTGACCTTAATAGGTTGTAGGTTTCACCGACTATTTTGTTTATATGTTTATCCGGTGTCATGTCTTTGCTGATTAATACTCCAAGGTCCCTTTCCGAGTGCACTTTTTTTATTTCTTCTTCGCCAATTTTGTAATTTTTTGAAATTCTGTTTTTGCTTTTTCCAAACTCCATTATGCTACACTTCTTGATATTGAAGTTCACTTCCCACTTTTGAGTCCATTTCCAGATTTTGTCCAGGTCTGATTGTAATGAATCACAGTCCTCTTCTGTTCTTACTTTCTTTAATATTTTTGCGTCATCTGCGAAGAAATTCATATAACATTCAACTCCTTCATCCATGTCGTTTATGTATATGGCAAACATGATTGGAGCCAGCACTGACCCTTGTGGAACACCACTTATCATTTCTTCCCATTTCGAGTATTTGTCTCTAATTACTACTCTCATTTTTCTCCCAGTCAGGAAATCTTCCATCCATTCTAATAATTTACCTGCGATGCCACCTATTGATTCTAATTTTCTTATTAATTTCTTGTGTGGTACTTTGTCAAATGCCTTTTGTAGGTCTAGATAGGCACAGTCTGCCCATCCATCCCTCTCATCTATTATACTGTATCTATTAGTCTCGAGTAGAAGCAGATTAGGTTTATTGTACATGATCTTCCTTGTCTAAATCCAAATTGGCTTGGGTTTAGTATAGATTTTTCTTCCAAGTGTTTAACCCATCTACTTTTGATCATTTTTTCACATATTTTAGCTACTGTGCTTGTTAGGGAGACCGGTCTGTAGTTAGTTGGATTTTCCTATTTTCCTCCTTTGTATATTGGTACTATGTTTGCATGTTTCCAGTCTTGTTAATTCCTCTACGCATTCCTTCAATATCCAATTTGCAATTCCATCCGGACCATGCGATTTTCTGACATCAAGGTTTTTTTGTTATTTGGTCGCTGATTTCCTTCTTTGTTACAGTCATTTTCTTAATTGGGAGGATTTCTGTCTCTCTATTCCCTCGCAGATAGGTGTGTTCTCAATTGTGAAAACCGATTTGAAGTGGTTGCTAATAACTTCTCCCATTTCTTGTTCTTCTGGCGCAACTTTTCTATTTCTTGTTTGTTTTTTTAGTTTACCGTTCACATATCTGTAAAATAGTTCCTTGCATTTCTCTATTATTTCCTTTTCATAATTTCTCCTTTCTTCTCTGCGTATCTTTACATAATCATTTCTTAGTTTGATGTATGTTTGCCATTTGCTCCTTTTTTTGTCCTTTTTCCATTTTTTCCAGGCTTTGTCTTTTTTATCCTTGGCTTCACTACATTTTTTGTTGTACCAGTTCTTTATGTATATTCTTTCTTGGTTTTGTTGTGGAACAT
>NC_134792.1:61905028-61912528 GCF_046742065.1 Oratosquilla oratoria | reverse complement strand
GATAAATAGTCCCTGTTCCTGTATCCAGTGAGCAATGGTTCCTTTGTTTTCATTTGTGTATATGTACGCATTTACTTATTCATTCATTTGTATATATTTTTGATCTATTTATCTATATTTACTTCTTTTTCTATTCATTTATTCATCTATATTCATTTATACTTCTCCATTTATTCATTAAAAGTTTTTGATGAAAATGAGAATAGGTGGAGAGGGCGACACAATAATGAGCTGAGGGAAATAACTAAACAAGAGAAAATAACAGATGTTATAGGTAGAACAAAATTGAGATGGGCTGAGCATGTGGCGCGTATGGAGGACCATAGAATTCCAAAACGAGTTATGATGGGTAGAATGCCTGGAAGAAGACCCAGAGGGAGACCTCGAATGAGATGGATAGATGGAGTGGATGCGGAGATGGACAGAAGAGGAATAAATAGAATAATCTGGATGGAAGCAGCACAGGACCGAGGGGTATGGAGAGGATGTCTTTTGGCGTACCAGAATCTACACGAGGTTCAAGATCCAACGGAGTGAGTGAGTGAATTTATTCATTAAAATATCTATTTATTCTTAACACTCTACTTCCTTTCTTATTTAGGCCCCAGATGGTCACAACATATTGAATTGTTTTCTCTGCGATTCGCAATTATGAATTATTTCATAATATTATCTGTGGCTAAGTATGCAAAGTCTCTTCTCACGGCGACCCAAGATGCACGTGAGAATCCATCAATGTTGTTATCCAATAAGAGTGTACGAGAAACTGTTACCTCGAGGTTTTCTTGTCTTCATTCTTCAGGATTTTCTCTCAAATCTTTCATTGCGTGGGGGGGGGGCGCACAGGAATGGAACTTCATCCACAGGTAGATAAAATGGTGGCGGAGGACAAATAGTTGTTGTCGTTCTCTAGATTGTCTGTCCGAGTAGTCCCGTCTACCTGAGGAACGTGAAGGGTGGATAAAGGTTTTCCCGCAAGTCCGTTAGGCCGCTGTCACCCGAGCGTTTTGCGTACGCGTGTTCGGGTGCGCCGCGTTTTAACTCTCAATGGAGTTCAATGGGACCTTTAACACGACGCGTTTTGCGGACGAGTGATATGTCCCATTGAACGCCATTGAAAGTTTAAACGCGGCGCATCCGAACGCGCGTACGGACACGCTCGTGTAAAAGCGGCCTAAAGAGTGTACATTGTGTTGTGGACCTGCGTTGGTCCTGGTTTGTTCCTGATGCTGTGGCGTCCTGTTCACGTGGCTACGTCGTGAGAAGTGGCGAAATTAGGATTAAATGTTTACTTAAACACAGCAAAGGAAACATAGACTGGGAGTGGAGCGTTTATTCCTGACGTTTCGTCTGTCTTGAAAACGTCAGTAGACTAAACGTCAGGAATAAATGCTTTACTCTCAGTCCATGATTCCTTTGCCGTGTTTAAGCAATTTGTTCACATGGATATTAATTTTCATCGATATATATATATATATTTTTTTGGGGGGGAGAGGCTAGCCTGAATTTTGTAAATATAGATGACGCTTTTAAACAGATGTATTTTGTAGCTCGAAGACGATGGTTTTGAATATGTATTGAAGTATATATTCTCACTTGACTTAGTTTCTTTCAAAATATTTCTCAAAATTAATACTTAACCTTACATTTTTAAGGAATTACTCTCAATGATGTGTTGAATACTCTTCCAGTTATTTTCACTGAAGTGTTTTATTCAATGCCGAGAAAAAAATAAAGAATCTGCCACTGTATGTTACTGCTTTCTACCACGTACCGGTACGCACAAGGCAGGTTTCTTGACCTCCGCAAAGAGGTAATGCAAGAACAAATTTGGAGGCAGGTGGCTTCAGACCAGTGGTCTCGGATCCACCACTGGTCGTAGGATCACTCCCCCCCCCCCAAGAGTTGGGGGGGAAATCGCCACAAGAATCACTTTTTACCATAAAGTGACATAAATCTCTGTGAGCAGATTCGGTTACCCGGACGAGTACCACAAATGGTTGTTGGATGGGTGAGGGGTGTGTGTGTATGCCTTGGTTGGCCATTTCTCTTATAAGGGGGAAGAGCCTTTTTGGTATATGTATGTAAGTATGTATTTATGTATGTATGTATGCATGTATGTATGTATGTATGTATGTATGTATGTATGTATGTATGTATGTATGTATGTATGTGTGTATGTATGTATGTATGTATGTATGTATGTATGTATGTATGTATGTATGTATGTATGTATGTATGTATGTATGTATGTATGTATGTATGTGTGTATGTATGTATGTATGTATGTATGTGTGTATGTATGTATGTATGTATGTATGTATGTGTGTGTGTATGCATGTATGTGTGTATGTATGTATGTGTGTACATATGTATGTATGTGTGTGTATGTATGTATGTATGTATGTATGTATGTATGTATGTATGTATGTATGTATGCGTGTACGTATGTGTGTATGCTTGTATGTGTGTATGTATGTATGTAAGTATGCGTTGGTATGTATTTACATACAGTAAAGTTTCTTTCTACAATGTCTGCTTTACATGGCAGATTAGGTGTTGTCCAGGCAATGGGCGGGAGACGGGAATGACCCGTCATCCACAAGGAGCTAAGATGGGAAGGGGGGAGAGGGCGGTGGATAGGAGTGGAATGGGTGGGATTGAATGCGTGGCTTTGACTTGGCTACCTCCTTTATAAGGGGGAAAAAGCCCTTGGTATATAGATAGATAGATAGATAGATAGATAGATGAATAGATGTTTATCCAATTGTATAAGTATGCCACTGGATTGGTTCTCTACCTTTATGCATTCCTTTGATAAAATAATCAATCTAGTCAGAGCTGGGCGCGTTCCTCGGTGCGTTCCTCGGTGTCCTGACTGGCATGACTTTGCTCAGGACACAGGAATGAACATAGGAACGCACCGAGGAACGCGCCCAGCTCTAATTCTAGTATTAGGAAGTTTAGACGCCTGACTTTCATAAAATTGATTTTATATGGGATTAGTAACTCAGAAAATATTGACAAGGAAAATCGAAATGTTTATTGTATTGGATGTAAAATGAGATATCTTAAATATTGTATGGATACTTCATATATACTTGTTCGAAAGAAATTTTGCCACTTCAAACCAAAACAAACTTCCATCAAAAACAATCTATTTTCATGAAAAGTTGGTGAAAATTTCAGAGGTGTTAAGAAATCTTGATGCAAATGTAGATTTTGAGAACAAAAGTAAAATGAAATATGCGTTGACGGTGCTTTCTTCTTCGTAAGAAAAACT
This sequence comes from Oratosquilla oratoria, assembly GCF_046742065.1. Taxonomy (NCBI): domain Eukaryota; kingdom Metazoa; phylum Arthropoda; class Malacostraca; order Stomatopoda; family Squillidae; genus Oratosquilla; species Oratosquilla oratoria. The sequence goes on along the minus strand of NC_134792.1, from coordinate 61,909,245 downwards.
AGCTAGGATAACTATATAAACCCTTTTTCAAGGTTTATGTAGATTGCATAACTATATTTGTAAGGAAATATTCAAGTTATTCAGACTGAAGGTAACATTGTAGCTTCTGCATGTTTTTTACGCAGGGCTTATGGATTCCTATTTATTGTTCTCTTTTTTTTTTCTTTTGTACACTAGTACTGATGATGTCATTAAACAAAGGAGGTTTGTTTTCTAAGTTTATATTTTCCATTTCCCAGTGGTTACTCACTCACACACGCACGCGCGCGCGTACACACACACACACACACACACACACACACACACACACACACACACACACACACACACACACACACACACACACACACACACACACACACACACACACACACACACACACACACACACACACACACACACACACACACACACACACACACACACACACACACACACACACACACACACACATACACACACACACACACACACACACACACACACACACACACACACACACACACACACACACACACACACACACACACACACACACACACACACACACACACACACACACACACACACACAATACAACACTTAGAAGAGCTATTGACACCTGGTACCAAGAACCTCATGACACTACTACAGAACAAGAAGGAGCTACTCACTCCATATTTTATAAGTCTCACAAATCCAATAAGTATAATGATGATGAAAATATATTGAAGAAACCTTATCAAAAGAAATGTGACCCCACGAAAGATGGCGACAATTATCACTCATAATTTATTACAGGAACAGGAAGACATCTTCTCTAATCCTATGTGTATTTGTGTGTGTGTGTGTGTGTGTGTGTGTGTGTGTGTGTGTGTGTGTGTGTGCGCGAGCGAGCGTATGTTTATGCAGAACACAATACACAAATTAAATCAGTTGACTGTCATTTCTCCTTATGACATAATATAATTAATTTAATTCTCGAAGTGAAGCGACCTCTTCTTGTTTAGATCTTGATTAAGACGTTGGTGAGCAATCTGGATCCATGTGGGTTGTTGGGGGCAGTGGAGAGGATGAAGGAAGGATCTTTCCTTCTTCCTTACGCGACCCAACTGATAACACTATCACGGTAAGATATGGATAAGAAAAACAAATACAAAATTCTCAGCTCTAATACTACTTTACTTACACTCCATGAAAATTACATGATGAAAATGAAGATACAATGAAACGAGATGATACATTTTTCATATCTACTATGTACAAGTCACGTTGGGTGGTCTAGCAGTTGCTTGCGGCTAAAGGATAGTAATCAAGTACGAACATATACAAGTTATCACTATGGAAACCATGGAGACTAGAGGGAGGGAGGCTTTCGAAGAAAGATCGGAATTGTCGTCGTCGTCGCCGTCAGTAGTACTTTTGTCGGTTGCAGTCGCGTCTGTGGATCGGTTTGTCTTCTCTTCGTCGACTTCGTCGATCAGAACGGGGAACTTGTCCTCGATGTAGCGGCTGATGCAGGTCTCGACGATGTTGAGAGGTCCTGCACACCGAAGGAGAACGTCGTGGAAGTCCCGGATGTCGAAGAGCTCGCCCAAGGCATTCTGGGACTTCTGACGCAGTTCCTTGATCTTAATCTCTCCAATCTTGTAGGCACAGGCCTGTCCAGGCCAGGTGATGCATCGATTCACTTCATTCTGCAGTGAAAAAAATGCAATAAATTATATAAAAAAAGTAAATTTTATATAATGAATTAGAATAAAAAACTAAACATAGAGAAATAAAGACTTCAATGTCTCAGAAGAAGGAGAAGAAGAAGAAGAAGAAATGTTCCATTAGTTCACCTAGACGTTGATAACAAAGCAGTAGTAATCAAACATCAGATATGGTCTCAAGAAAGCTGTGTGTGGTCCCTCATATATCTCCCGCGAATCTTAGCACGCTCCTTAGGGGACTGCACGCCACCTTAGTTCGGGAACCTTTACTATGGAAGTTCCTTTACTAACCTCAATGGCCTCCGCAGAGAGGGGCGTATTGTGTGTCAGATACTCGACTGCAGCTTCGCGGGACCAGTCAAAGGAATGGATCCCTGTGTCTACCACAAGACGAGAGGCCTGGAGTAGCTCCCACGTGTAGCGACCAAGTCTGGAATAGATGTAAAGGATCCTCGTGAATAAAATACAGCAGGAGGGAGAACACTTCACTCGTTTCTTTAGGTAACCCTCATCACAGATCACTTATTTTTTTGAAGCCTGGTTAAAAGTTCCTTGTTGGAATAGACCTTGTTGTGAATTGAACTTCGCTTCTTACCTTTGCTGTGGGTCCTCGTACAGGCCAAGCTCCTCACCCAGGAACTCAGCGTAAAGTCCCCAGCCTTCGACGAAGACGGTGTGGAGAGGGAACTTGGACGGGGCTTCGTTCATCCTCGAAGTGTCCACGAACTTCCTGAAGTCAGGGGCGGAGGCCATTGCTGTCGTGAAGGTCGTGTGGAGGTGGTGTCCAGGGACAGCCTTGTGCATGGCCACGGCGTGGGTCTCGTACTTCGCGCTGCAGAAGGAGAATTGCACGAACTGAGTTAGCGCTTAAAAAGGGACTCTTTCCAAGATGGGGAAAATAGATAACAAGAGATGATAAGGATATTACTATTATTATCATAACACCTTCATACAGTCTTCTCTTTGTGTTCATCCCCAGATATTTCCTCATAATTCCTTTCATCCCCCCAAGACACTTGCTTGCTTCCCTTACTCTATAATCTTCCTCCACCCAAACTTCTTCATTCCCTGCTGCATGTGATACTAATGGCTGCGTTTATACCAAGCGAATTTAATCGATTCAATTCATGAAGAATCAACACGATTCATGAATCGTGTTGTTGAATCGCCACACTAGTTTCAATATAACCGTTTATTACACCAGGCGAATCGGCATAATTTGAATTGGATCGATTCGCTTGGTGCAAACGGTTACCTTGAAACTAGTGTGGCGAATCAACACAATTCATGAATCGTGTTGACTCTGCATCAATTGAATCGATTCAATTCGCTTGGTGTAAATGCAACCTTAGGGTCACATACAGCAGGGAATGGCGTAATGGAGGTATAGGTAGATCATAGAGTAAAGGAAACAAGTATATATCTCGGAGGAATGAAAAGTTCCATGAGAAATAGCATTGGGAATGAAAACAAAGAGAAGACTATACGAAGAGGCGATTGTGCCCACAACACACTATGGGACAGACATTTCGAATTCTAATGCGGGCAGAAAGGAGGAGTTTAGATGTGCTTGCGATGAAGTATATGCGATGGTTATGAGGATAGGTAGAGCAAGAAATGAGGATATGAGACAAGGAGCAGGGATGGAAAGAGATCTAACAGATAGGGCTGATCAAAGAATACTGGGATGGTTTGGGCACACGGGAAGAATGATTGAAGAGAGGCTAGCAAAAAGGAGTGTGGAAGGCAGAGGTGGGTGGAGTGAACTTGAAGGAAAGACTGAAAATGAGATGAATGGATGGAACGGAGGGAGGGGGTTGATTCAGGTAGTCTTGGGTAAAAGCGGAATGCCTGTTGAGTAAGGAAGGGAGAGGTCAAGAGAGAGGTGTAAAAAGAGAGTGCTTGTGAATTGAGTTCTACTTGTCTAATCTGTAAATTCTTGAATGGATGAGAATAGGGGATGGCCATGTAATGAAGCAGTGGGGATAAACCATCTTCGGCTCTGGGGCCCTGATGTGCAGATGCTGTGTCTTGCTACATTGCTTATGAACTGGGTAGCGGTTGTGGGTACACAGGTGACCCTTCATCCACAAGAAGCTAAGATAAAATGTAGGACAAAGGGGTGTTGGGTGATTGTGAGATGGGTGAAGGGTGGATGTATGAATGTTTGTATGCATATACGTACATATGTATATATGTGTGTATGTATGTATGTATGTATGTATGTATGTATGTATGCATGCATGCATGCATGTATGTATGTATGTATGTATGTATGTATGCATGCATGCATGCATGTATGTATGTATGTATGTATGTATGTATGTATGTATGTATGTATGTATGTATGTATGTATATGTTAAACCCCTTGTCATTCAGTATATTGACTTGGAATCATCAATGACGTTGGATTTGATCTCTTCTTCAGCTTGTTCAAATAAACAAAAAATAAAACAAAATGGACTGTTACTTACTGTTGCAGGCCGGGCAGGCTGTTGAGCTGCAGGCTGCCGAGGCGAGAG
>NC_134792.1:61887528-61890028 GCF_046742065.1 Oratosquilla oratoria | reverse complement strand
TTTCAAATCTCCAAATATCAAAACTTATCTTTTCGTCATATATAGCAAAGTTGAATGATGAACTAGGAGGTTATGAACATTTACGAATGTTAGAAAGACTATTGAAATATTCTTAGAAAAGTCTAGATTTCTGTAAGCAAAGTTATATTTTAGCTCTTCAAATGGAGGTTTTGGATAGGACGTGGGAGGAAAAAGAGCCCAGTCTGATAACCTCTTAAAAGAGAGGAGCAGTTGAGGAATAAAAAAGAGAAGAGAGCCGTGACAGAAACGGTAAAAAAAAAAAAAAATAGTAATTCATTCGCTGATAAATACTACAAGATACTACGTAGAAGTCGACATCAACTTCACCTTACCTACAGTCACTCCCCGATGGATGAATGAAATCACCCCAAGATTAACCAGAATAGAAACGGTAACAAACATCACTTTGCTGAAGAAATCTAGATAGTTTTAACCCACTCACGTTAATAACATTTCTTCAGATAAACAAAAATGTATTAGGCAGAATAGAATCAATGAAGTACAGCAGAGTTAAGCTCTCCTACTGAACTTTCTTAGTTTTTTGACTACGTGGTTGAAGAAGTTGTTTCGACTTACTTTGCGTTGTTCGAAGTGGGCGAATGTGAAGGAATCAAGTCGACCCGCTGTGTTGTCGTTGATGCCCAACTGCAAGAAAATATAAATTTGCTTTTACTAGGTATGTTAGCCTTTTTTTTTAACACGGGAGATAATCTAGGAAAGGCATAGGTGCCACTTCTGGCTTGAGAGGTTATCGAAGAAGAACCGGGGTTGCAAGGGTGGGTGCAATAATGGTATTGATTTATTTGATTTTTTTTTATTAAATTTAATTTGATTAATTTAATTTAATTCTATATCATATATTATCTTTTATCTATTTTATTTTATTTTATTTTTCATTTTATTTCATCTTATCTAATTTTATTCTATCTTATTTTATTTTATTATATTTCATTTTATATTTAATTTTATCTTATTTTACGTTATTTTATTTCATGATATATTTAATCTAATTTAATTTTATTCTATTTTATTATATATTTGATTTAATTTAATTTAATTTTATTTCATCTAATTAATTTAATCTAATTTAATCTAATTTAATTTAATGTAATTTTATATTTTATTCTATCTTATTTTACTTGTGTTTTTTCATTTTATTTCCTTTCATTTTATTTTATTTTATTTTATTTTATTTTATTTTTTATTATACATTTAATTTTATTTCATTTTTTTTTACTTTATCTTGTTTTATTTTATTTTATATCTTATCTTGTTTTATTTTATTTTAATTCTAATTTTTTATTTAATGATGTCATTTATTTATTTACTTTATTTAGTTTAATTTAATTTAATTTTATCTATTTTATTTTATTGTATTTATTTATTATTATTATTATTATTATTATTATTATTATTATTGTTTTTTTTGGGGGGGGTGGGTATGATACCTGGGGTGGGTTATGCTATTCATGGAGTTGTGAGACAGCATATGCTGGGAGTGGGGGAGCATGCTACTTGTTGGGTTATTTCAATATTAAGTTATGCTGTGGTGTACAGGGTGAAGAACTTTGTCGTCACACACACGCACACGCACACGCACACGCACACGCACACGCACACGCACACGCACACACACACACACACACACACACACACACACACACACACACACACACACACACACACACACACACACACAACACACACACACACACACACACACACACACACACACACACACACACACACACACACACACACACACACACACACACACACACACACACACACACACACACATTGGCCTCACAAGCCAGAGAACCGGGGTTCGATTCCCCGGCCGGGGGGAAATAAGTTGGGTTTGTCTCCTTTCACGTGTAACCCCTGTTCACCTAGCAGTGAGTAGGTACGGGACGTTAGTCAAGGAGTTGTGACCTTGCTGTCCCGGTGTGTGGTGTGTGAGTGGTCTCAGACCTACCCAGAGATCGGCTAATAATGAGCTCTGAGCTCACTGCCGTAGGGTGGTGTCTGGCTGTCTCGACAGAGACTGCAGCAGATCCGAGGTGAATACACACACACACACACACACACACACACACACACACCCACACACACACACACACACACACACACACACACACACACACACACACACACACACACACACACACACACACACACACACACACACACACACACACACACACACACACACACACACACAGACACACACACACACACACACACACACACACACACACACACACACACACACACACACACACACACACACACACACACACACACACACACACACACACACACACACACACACACACACACACACACACACACACACACACACAAAGGCATATGTAAACACATAAATAGTTCTTTTAAAATAAAAAAAAATCCATGAGATCAATCAACTATTAGGACTAAACTTCCCGACATTACTCACCGAAGTAGCGAACTGGGG
>NC_134792.1:61877528-61880028 GCF_046742065.1 Oratosquilla oratoria | reverse complement strand
TTATTTTACAAAGAATAAAACAAAGATGACGGAAGAAGAACAATAAAGACTCTGGAATGGCTGGGGATATCTAGATCAGGTATTCACACTAAAGTAAAATAGCGAAAAGTGTAAGAAGGGAAGAAGGTGAGTGTGGCATATATGGCTTTAGAGAAAACATAATACATGATAGAAAATGAACATGGGAAGTAAGAAGAATGATTGTTTTAACTTTTTAACATTTAGAGGTCTTTCAGAAAAGTAGAATATATATGTATATGTATATATATATATATATATATGTATATATATATGTATATATATATATATATATATATATATATATATATATATATGTGTGTGTGTGTGTGTGTGTGTGTGTGTGTGTGTGTGTATGATTATGAGTAATATTAACGATTAACGATTAACGATTAACGCTGACGTTACCCGGAACAAAAAGGGAGAGAGAGAGAGAGAGAGAGAGAGAGAGAGAGAGAGAGAGAGAGAGAGAGAGAGAGAGAGAGAGAGAGAGAGAGAGAGAGAGAGAGAGAGAGAGAGAGAGAGAGAGAGAGAGAGAGAGAGAGAGAGAGAGAGAGAGAGAGAGAGAGAGAGAGAGAGAGAGAGAGAGAGAGAGAGAGAGAGAGAGAGAGAGAGAGAGAGAGAGAGAGAGAGAGAGAGAGAGAGAGAGAGAGAGAGAGAGAGAGAGAGAGAGAGAGAGAGAGAGAGAGAGAGAGGAGAGAAAGAGAGAGAGAGAGAGAGAGAGAGAGAGAGAGAGAGAGAGAGAGAGAGAGAGAGAGAGAGAGAGAGAGAGAGAGAGAGAGAGAGAGAGAGAGAGAGAGAGAGAGAGAGAGAGAGAGAGAGAGAGAGAGAGAGAGAGAGAGAGAGAGAGAGAGAGAGAGAGAGAGAGAGAGAGAGAGAGAGAGAGAGAGAGAGAGAGAGAGAGAGAGAGAGAGAGAGAGAGAGAGAGAGAGGAGAGAGAGAGAGAGAGAGAGAGAGAGAGAGAGAGAGAGAGAGAGAGAGAGAGAGAGAGAGAGAGAGAGAGAGAGAGAGAGAGAGAGAGAGAGAGAGAGAGAGAGATCGCGAGAGAGAGATCGCGAGAGAGAGATCGCGAGAGATCGCATACATACACACCATTCTCCCCCATAGTTCCATCCAGTCCATCTGAGGGCGGGTCCTCCTCCCTCCCTCCCTCCCTCCCTCCCCCTCCCTGTGTTAGAGATCAGTGGCGACTTACCTGTCACTTCGTTGGGGCTACAATGCGACCTTTGGTGTGTGACAGCGTCTGCCACTCCTTCACAAGGACGACGCTCGGTGCTCGGGGCGACGTCAATTTGCTAATGATCTGGGCACTCTCCTATAGTCCGCACGGCGTACTAACACTATAGCAAGGACTATACGTGAGCGGAGTTGGAGGAAGGGGGACAAGGAAGGGGAGGAGGAGGGGGGAAGGGTGTGTGTGTAATGGGGAAGGATGCTTTATATGCTTCTTTGTCCCCCTCCTCTCCATCTTTATTGTATTTTCATTTCTCTCTCTCTCTCTCTCTCTCTCACTTCTTTTCTCCTTATCCTCCTCTTTTTTCTCTTCTTTTTCTCTTCTTTTCCACACAAATCTTACTCTTTCTTCTGCCTTTTTCCTCCTCCTCTCTATTTTCTTGTCTATTCGTCGACATTTGAATCCGTTTTACTACATTTACAGTTCTACTCCTTTTTTCTCTCTTCCCTTCCTCCTCTTCCTCTTTTTCCCTCCTACTTATAAACTACTTCTACTTGTTGTTTTCAACATTCGCTTCTAATTGCCCTCCTTATCCTCCTCCTACTCCTACTCCTCTCCCTCCTTCCCTACTTTCATTAAAATCTCACCTTTTTATCTCCTTGTTCCCCAAACCTCCACGACTTCTTTACTCTATTTTTTTTGTTTTTTAAACGTTTCTCTAATATTCAATCGTTTTCTTTTTTCTCCGTTTTCTCCACTACCAGAATCTCCTCCACTCATTTCTTCCTCTTCCCCATCAAAGACCTGTTTCATTCAAATTCAAACTTGCCCCACGAACGCATCTTGAAAGAGTTCAGTTGAAGGTTTTATGGCTCAGTTAGATAAATATCTAAGAAATGTGCTGTATCTTCTCTCGAGTGATTAATTAAGCTACTTCTTTGTTTGTTTGTTTGTCTTATTTGTTTGTGCGTTTGTTTGTTGATTTATTTGTGTGGTATTCTGTTTCATTACGTACGTGTGGAGGTCTTTTGTCGACATTTTTTTTCGTAGTCTAATATAGATTTAACGGTCGCGTATATTTAAACTCGAGATTGTTTATAGACGACACTTAAGAAGCCATTGTGCCAAAGGACACTGCTGGACCAGATCCACATAGAAACAAGGAAAGGAAACACGAAAACAAGTAAAATAAATAAATTCTAGTGACGACTCCAAGACAAATGCATTCTGGTGAACCTGTTGTCACTCCACACGTCAGTTCTCGACCGGGCGACAGTGGCTCAAACCGGACCAGCCCTCACGCGACCT
>NC_134792.1:61867528-61872528 GCF_046742065.1 Oratosquilla oratoria | reverse complement strand
TATATATATATACATATATATATATATATATATATATATATATATATATATATAATGATAACAATACTTTAGATTGCGTTCTCCCTCAAACAGAAATTGCAGGAACCCCTCACTTACTGCCGCTGCTTCAATGACATCTTCGTCGTTGTCGAGGACGACCAAGCCCCACATTTCAGTCAATCTTCGAAAAAGAGCCAGGAGGATGACACTTTTCCTCTACTTGACGCCATTACGAATGTCCACGGTAGCCCTTGAGGATGAACTCGTGTTACTTATGTATCTTATTCTTGTCAAATCTAGACAGTTTCATTCGGAAGAGAACTTCTTCGTTACAACGCCTGGAACACCACTCATCTGGAGCCTAAGAATATGCATTTGGTACTATTTGATAGTGACCATCCTCCTTTGCTCCTCAGACTTCTGAGTGTGTCCTTGACAAGTGGTATGAAGGACGCTTGCCTCCCCCCCAACACACACATACACACACACACACACACACACACACACACACACACACACACGCATGAACACACCCATAGCATATGTCCACCGCTTACAAAACGAGCGGCACATGACTCATAGAGGACATATTTAGAAGAATGTTCAAAGCCGCTCGCGCCTTCTGAATACTAAACCACTATAAGTCTCGCAGGACAAACAAGAAGACACTACTCCTAAACCTTATAACCTCTAGAGTATTCATCTAGTGTATCTATTTTTCTTTCTAACACGAGAATGCTGGGACTCGCCACAGAGTTAGCAACAATAAAATTATCTAAAAGGTTATTTTACTGCCGACATTGTGGCGCTCTCAAACAAAAGTATAATTCCTCTTTACAAAGGAACTTTAACAATAAACAAACTAAGAAGATATCTCGAGAAAGTGATCCCATGTGTTTTGCTATATTAGAAACACTATTTAAGAAAGGGAAACGATTTTATTGTACTTCCGAGCAAATAGTCATTTTGCATCCCACGGAGCGCCATGTGCGTCGCCAGCACAGTGAACATTGACTCCATCAGTGTCTTTTCCCGTTATGTTATTCTGTTTTTATCATAACTTTTGTGATCTTTCAGAATTATTTTACCCAAATTCGTGAGGTATCTTTTGTTTTTTTCTCGATTTGAATCCCATTATTACACAAAGTCATTTTAAATCCAACGGAAAGCCTCCATAGCGTGAATGACCAGCACAACGATCTGACGAAGACAGGTTCAGGCATCTTAACTTGCACTCAGACGTAAAGTGCGGGGTGATCCAATTGAGGTATTCAAATATGTGAAGGGCTTTAACAAGGGTGATGAAGACAAGGTCATCATATTAAGACAGCAGGGCAGGACTCGTAGTAATGAATTTAAACTAGACAAATTTAGATTGAAGAAGGGAATAGGCAAGAACTGTTTTACCAATAGACTAGTTAACGAATGGAATAGACTTTGTAAGCATGTAACAAGCTTCGAAACTATTAGTTGTTTTAAGAAAAGGTTAGATAACTTTATAGATGAGAATAACAGATGGTAATAAACATGGAACTGTCTAGTGTAGGCCTTATGGTCTCTTGGAGTCTATTCCATTCTTATGCTCTTATGTTCTCTTATCCCCTTTGATACGATTTTTCTAATCTATTCAAATATTCTTTTTTATTATATCTAATGTGATCTTTCAAAATCTTTGCAAATATTGGTATGACGCTTGTATCCAATTACATTAGATATCTTATCTTTTATAAAATCTAATTTCAATTTATTTGATCTTATTCTAAATAATTTTCTGTTATTGTATCTTTTGCTTTGTTTTGTATGCGGCCTCGTTATGGGCCAGAAAGCTTACTATAGGAATGTTTTTCTTTTATTGTAACATTTACACAGGCATCCTGGGAAATGACAAAAGAGGTTTCTTGATCAGGCATTTGTTACTACATAAGTATGTGGAGTTATTTTCACTCATAAGTGACGTTTTCCAGGGAACTAAATATCGTCTGGTCGTAGATTTAATACGCAAACGAGTCCTTTACGACCTCACAATCTTACGAGCATCGTAAATGTACAACGTCATAAAATATACTCGCTACCGCTACGCAGGCGTTACCGGGAAGTGTGGTACTTAGAAGTGAATCAGCTGTGCAAACCTACGTTCGACCTTAGCTGCAGAAGCTCGAAGGCATCTCGTAACACGTCTAGTTGAGGATCACAAAACACTGGACGAAATTATGTGTCTCTTTCCAGGATCACATGCGACCCAGAGAAACATTCACACAAGTAAACTTGTTGTCTGTGATCTCACACAATGATTAGGACCGAAGAGTGACTGATAGATCAGTATACTTGGAGATACCGATTCTTCAGAGTCTGAAAGCGAGCGCAAAATCTTCACAAAGTCACTAAGATAGCAGTGCAGGATTCGCAGAAGTAGAATTAAATTGGACAAATGTAGATTCAAGAAAGGAATAAGAAAGATCTGATTTACTAATAGAGTGGTTAACAAACGAAATACATTTACTGACCATGAAGTGAACGCTGAAACTATTGGTCGTTTTCAGGGAAGGTTAGATAACTTTATGGATGGGGATGATAGATGGTATTGGACATGGAACTGCCCAGTGTAGACCTTATGGTCTCTTACGGTCTCCTTCATTCTTATGTTCTTATGTTCTTAAGCTGTTGCCTTAAAGTCTCCTGCAATCTCTTTTGTACTTATGTTCTTAAGCTGCTGCCATGGTCTCTTGCAATCTCCTTCATTCATATGTTCTTAAGCTTCTGCCTTATAATCTCTTGCAATCTCCTTCATTTTTATGTTCTTAAGCTACTGGCATGTCCTAAGCTTTCGGGGCGAGTGTGAAATGTTATCATCACGAGGACTACCAGACCCAGAGGGAGTGTTGAATTAAGACATAAGCGAAACAAACTACAGCTCTTCGACTCGCTCTCCGCAGGGCCCTAACAGCGTTTCATTTATTTTTCTATAAATTGTTATGTGACTTTATGCGTAATGTAGCTTTTGAATTGGTTTTAGGAGGAAGCTTTATGAATAGAATTAAAATGAGTATTCATGGGAAAAATCAAATTGAGTATATGTAACTGAATAAAGCATTATCTTGAGCCTACGTTTCTTGATTCTACGTTTTTAGGTTTATTGTTTGGAAAACGGTTTTAATGAGTAATTCTAAAATACCTTTAAATGTAACTGAATAAAGTAATCTTGGTCTTAAATATTCTACGTTTATAGGTTTACTGTTTGGCAAATTGTCCCCATGCTTTAAAAATATTAATACCAAGTCAAAACCCAGCACTGTTCAGAGGCGACCAGCGTCGCGAGTGGTATGGGAAGAGGACTCACACAGGAGAGAAGTAACGCTCGTACGATACCCCCTTTCCTCCCCTGTGATTAACGTTTATACCATCACCCGGCGATCTGTGGTAGTGTCTAAAGCTCTGAACCTAATAACAGTTTTCATCGTTACAATGGTACCTAAGGGCAGTCATCGGCAACGGCCCGTGTTATAACGAGACTAGACACTGCAACAACAACAACAATCCATCCTGCCCAAGGGCGCTCATAGACGATGGGACAGGACCAGCCAAAATGACAAGTAACCATTGTGCATTACACGACAATAGTCTCCGATATGTCGTCACTGGAGTTCTAGATCAGGACGAGGTTGTATTTCTTCGTGAGCTCAGTTCAGAACCTACTTTGACCCCCCCTCCTCTCTCTCTCTCTCTCTCTCTCTCTCTCTCTCTCTCTCTCTCTCTCTCTCTCTCTCTCTCTATCTCTCTCTCTCTCTCTCTCTCTCTCTCTCTCTCTCTCTCTCTCTCTCTCTCTCTCTCTCTCTCTCTCTCTCTCTCTCTCTCTCTCTCTCTCTCTCTCTCTCTCTCTCTCTATGTGTTTACTAAGCACCCTTATGTCCCACATCTCTGCTGGTACTTACCTAAATCTGGGAGATGTGTACACATGTAAAGTGAAGGACGGGTGGGATTCCTCAGCCTCATCTAATGATATATTTGCTCAAATAATTTACCTGTTTCATTGTTATGAAGTTATCTTATGTTCATTACCTGGAAACGTTGTACAATATCATCCCCATTCTATGTGGTTTTCTGTCAGTCTGATACCATAACGTCAACTATTATTTATGCAAATGGCCAATTGTTAAAAAGAATATATATATATATATATATATATATATATATATATATATATATATATACATATATATATATGTATATATATATATATACATATATATATATATATATATATATATATATATGAAAAAATCTATTGCAAATCGTTTCAAAGTTCTAGAGAACCCCATTACCTATCGACATTTTACTATTTTTTTTCATTTTGATAAATTATAATTTTTAAACTCATGCTGTTTGCATTAAACTATAAACGTTCATCTATTTGCTAAATACGAACGTTAAGAAGCAAGGACAAAAATATTACATTTGATTAATTGTCACCGAATTTTGAGAGTGATTTAAAGAAAAATTCAATATTGTTACTTTTTCCTTTCGACACACATATATATATATATATATGTATATATGTGCATATATATATATATGTGTGTGTGTATATATGTGTATATATATATATATATATATACTTATATATATACATATGTATATATATATATATATATATATACATACATAGAGTATGCCAAAAGACTTTTCCTCTTGATGTGTGGTGGCCAAGAAGTCAAAGGATGATGCGCCCATCTTATCCGGACCCATCTAAAAACCCATTCGTTGTCCGGAGCATATGTATGCTGCTGTTGCGTGTGTGTTTTGGTTGCATATTATTTCCAGTCCGTAATGCTCATCTCGGTTTCCCTGAGCGTTCCCCGAGAGGCGTATGAATAATTTCTTCCTCAAACAAGCGCCTCTTACGTAATTGCACGTTTGCCTCTTCACAACCAGGCTGCTGGCTTAGGGTTGATGGTTAGGGCTTCTGCAGGACAAACTAGGGCAAGACACATCATGTCCTCTAT
>NC_134792.1:61852528-61855028 GCF_046742065.1 Oratosquilla oratoria | reverse complement strand
AGTTAATCCTTCAGTCCAAGGATTCGCCTTCAGCTATTTATGACGTAACATTTACTCTTAGAGGGAATGGCGGTGGAACTGAAATAGGAAAAGAAACGATGGGTTGCCTCTTCTTAGGATGAATGCTTCAGTGTTTTTTCTTTTCTTTCCGTTGTAGTACCAGCCTCTCTCTCCTTCTCTCTCTCTCTCTTTCTCTCTCTCTCTTTCTCTCTCTCTCTTTCTCTCTCTCTATTTTTCTGTCTCGGTTTAGCATAGAAGGGTGTCATAGTTTCGTGTCGTCGTCGTTTCGTGTGTTATAGTTTCGTGTCGTCGTCGTTTCGTGTGTCATAGTTTCGATGTCCTCGAAGTAAGATAAAAACTATTTTTTTGTGTGTCTAAACCATCACTGGACACGACAGTGCGAGAAAAACTTTGTGATGACGACATTTCACTAGCAGAACTCCCTCTCTCTCTCTTTCGCTCTCTTTCTGTCTTTTTCTCTCCCCCCCCTCTCTCTCTCACACATAAACAAACTTAACGCCAATATTGTTAAACGATTCCAGGCCCAAAGTAAGCAGAGGAACTTATTTAAAAGACTCGTTTCCCGAAGAGTTCCCCCCCCAGCATCCTCTTGGACACGACCCCTACTTCGGAGATCTCAATCTCAACACAAATCACCTCAATTGCCAAAGGTGTTCGTGTGTTCGACCGACAGCAGGTGGTTCATTACGAGGTCTCTTCCGGGAAGAGAGAGGAGAAGGACCTTCGGAGGAATGTGTGTCCTCCGGAATTAGAGGGGACTCGGCAGGGACAAAAGGGGTGTCTTGGTCGAGTGTAACTACCGGGTAGTGAACCACTTGCCTGACATTCCCTCCCGGTGAGAGCCGTGTATCTGTACTGTATGATTGTAGTCCATGGCTACTGTATTTTGCCTTCGGGTTGTATTCAACGCTGAGGAGGGACCTGTTGACCAAGTCCGCCAGCACTTGTGGAGTTTTTTTTTTAAACCTGTTGTGTTTCTTTCTTGTGTTTCATTGCCTTACGATCTGTCAAAAGAGGCTGGACTCTGACGTGGTTTCAGTCAATCGCTGGGGATAAGTCAACCAAAACTGCACGAGCTAGTGAAAGAACGATTCTACTAATCTATATACCAAAAGGTTTCTTCCTTCATATAAGACAGGTAGCCAGCCAAGGCCACTCATCCTGATTTGTTTTCTCTTTTATGTTAACTCCTTGTGGATGAAGGGTCATCCCTGACGCCCGCCCACCGCCCAGGTTAGAAGCAGTGCAGAAAAATAGCACTTCCACAGCAGAAACTGAAAGCCAAAGTTGCTTTACAAGTATTAAAGAAGACGAGGAGAACTCCCTTCAGACCGCGTCAATATATCGTCCATTTACAACTATTCTCCACTCACATCTATTTTTTGTCCTCTCCCCTTACTGCTCAACAGACATTCACCTTTTACCCGATGTCTCCTCCACTCTGTCTATCTAATTCATTCTCGGACATTCGCTCCACCGACCTTTTACATCTTTTTCTTGCTAGTCCTTCTTCATTCATTCTTTCTCAGTGCCCAAACCATCTTAATATCCTTTGATCAACACTATCTGTCAGTTCCCTTTAAGCCTCTGTTCCTCGCCTCACCTTATTTCTCACTCTATCAATCCTCGTAACTCCCATCATCCTTCTCAAACACTTCATCTTAAACATTTAAATTCCTTCTTCAGCCTGTCTTGTATTTCAAGCCTCCGCTCCATAAAGCGTCGTAGGCACAATCATCCCTTCATATAGTCTGCTCTTTGTGTCCATCCCCAAATACATATTTCTTATGACACTTTTCTATACCTAAAGACATTTACTTGCTTGTCTCACTCTACAGGTTACCTCCACCTCCTTTCCTCCATTCCCTGCTACACGTGACCCTAGATACTTAAAACTATCCAGTTTTTGTAGTATTTCTCCTTTTTAAGATTTGCATCTTATTGCCACCCAACTTAATCAATATTTTATAAGGAAGAAAATGCAGAGTGAAAACAAAACGACTAAATCTTAGGTACAAATAGGCGATACAATGGAGTCCCTCAAGGTACAATACTTTCGTCAGCACTGTTTAATTTCTTCTTAAGTAGTCTACCAACTATAGAACCAGAGCTATATGCAGATGACCTGATAATTATAACCAAGCACAGTAAGTACAAAATTACATCGAAGAAGACCAAAGCCTATTTGAACAAACTGGAACAATGGATCAAAGATAAAAGCTTGAAAGCTTCAATCAAGAAGTTAACAGTACTTACACCAGACAGTCACAAAAAAAAAAAAAATCCTATAGTGAAACTGAATGGTAAAATCTTTCCATTGAAAAATAACAATTTACAAAATTTAAAGAATGAAGCACTGAAAGTAATAATAGGATGTATGAAGAACCACTCCTATTGAAGAGAGAGAGAGAGAGAGAGAGAGAGAGAGAGAGAGAGAGAGAGAGAGAGAGAGAGAGAGAGAGAGAGAGAGAGAGAGAGA
>NC_134792.1:61845028-61850028 GCF_046742065.1 Oratosquilla oratoria | reverse complement strand
GATACCCAAATACAGAGTTCCCCTCTTGTCATCCTACGTTGGTGGATGAAATGACATTTCCAAATCAAGCTCAACAAGACCGGCAAGATAGGGAGGGAGTGAGGGATGGAGGGGGTGGGGGAGAGGGGGAGGGGGATGGGGGATGGGGGAAGGGAGTTGGGGGATGGGTACGTCCCCCAGGACGCTCCCAGTACTCGGGAGCCGGGGGCTGGTCGCGACGGCGCGTTGCGCGAAGAACCGCATCATCCTCCGACAAAGACGGCCAGGGGAATGGGAGTTGACATCTCCGGCACGTATATAATAACCGAAGTCCCATCCATCACTCGGGGTCCAGAGGTTTCCGTTCCGGGGGACCATGATGAACTCCGGACCAGATCGTCCTGGATGATTTATTGAGCTTCTGGGGTTGCATAAATACGGTGTTTCTTCTTTTCGTCTCCGAGTTGACATATGAACGTCGACGTGGTGATGGGGACGCCATTTTGGAAATTATTGTGTCGGTCGTGCCTTCAGGCTGTTGTGTCCTCTCTCCCCTTCACCTTTGACAAGCGAACAATTCTTTGGAACAAAATCAAATGACGACAGGGGGACTGAAACACGGGAGAAGGACATCCGATGTGAGTTGACTTTTTTTTTTTTTTTTTTTTTTTTTTTTTACAAAAATTACGAAATATTCAGACAGTTAGGCCCGGCCGTCGCGAGCTATAAACTCGGGTCCCTCTGAGAGTTTGAATTACGTCGCTGTTACTAGCTATTTGGTCTATAGTAATTAAGAAATATCTTTCGATCAAGTGAAAGATGAAACTAATATATCAATCGATTGAAGAGAAGAAAAAGAGAAAGAGCCCTCTATGTTAAAAAAAAGAAAATGAAAATGTGAAAAAAAATCGAAAAAAAATTAAACACAAACATAATCAAACCTGAGACGAATGAAATCGACTGAAGATAGATAAGCCAAAAGGAAAAGTATTACCCACTACAGAAAAGGTCAGAAAATCACAAAAAAGGTAAAAAAATAATTCCTCGGATATTGTTTGGGATTTTTAAGGTTAATAGGTTAATGAATGAATATATAAATGTTCTAATTAATTAATGAAAATAGATAAAAAGATAAAATAGTCAAATGAAGTAAAACAAAATAGAATCAAAACAAAATAACGTAAAAAATAAAGTAAGACAAGAGAAGATAAAATAAAAAAATAAAATGAAAATGTCTGTAGGCTGAACAAGGTAACTCCTTGCAACCCCATAATTGGGAACTAATTGGTTTCTAATTTTTTTTTTATTAAAATTTTCTGCGACAGCCAGAATAAAATATCTAAAAAGTATATCATATATTCTTTATCCTTCCATTGTCGTGATGTCGCTAGGCGATTTTTATTCAAATGAAGGACCAGCTTTAGTAGTTTAGGTTAATGGGTTTACTACGAGACCGGAATGAGGGTTAGTTGCTTGTGTCTTCCTGAGGCTAAGAAAGTCGCCTCTGCTTCGACAGCACCGCCACTGTGTTGGTCCTGGACGTCTTTTTCCAAAGTTCCAGGCCACGACCTCCTTTGTGGACAATCACTTCCTCTGACCCATGGGTTTCGACGACTATGGAAAATAAGTCTTAAGTGTTGTGTGTTTGTTTATTTCTGTATATAGTGGTTTTCTTATATATTTTTTGTAAATATGTTATGGGTTAGGTTTGGGTGTTTAAATGATACCTTTGAGCCTGTATTTATGAATTAAACAGAATGTCGACTGTTTGGAAGATGGAGTAATGTTGACAGTTTAGATGAGGCATTATGTCGACGGTTTAGGTGGCGCATCTTCTTCGATATTTCAGCTAAGACATCTGGTAGAAAATATATATATATATCTTGGTGCAAATTTTATGGTGTAACATGACAGTTTGGAAAGTAATATAATGTCGAATCTTTGAGTAGTGTATAATGTCGAAAATTTGGCCATTTGGTTGGAGGATTTGGTAAAGAATCTTTGCGGAATTTTTATGGGCTATAATGACAGTTTGGAAAAGAACGTAATGTCGACATTTTCAGCGATGTCTTATGTCAACATTTTGGTACTTTGGTTGGACCATTAGGCAAGAAAATTTTGCGGCGATTTTACGCAAAAAGGCAAGATGGACCTCAATGCCAAAAAAATATTGTGCCACTGCATTATTTTCATAGGTTGATGTGCGTATGTGTCCAAATTCCCACATCTGGTTGTCGTCTACGCCTTTCTCTCAAACTTCACAATCTACACTGACTTCTTCTCTCCTGATTGACTCAACATTCTCAACTTCCTATCACTCATCGCCTTCAGCCGCCCCTTGTCCTGTGACATCCTCCCCCCCCCCTCCACTTCTCCTTCAATCTCATTTCATCTCCCCCCCTCCCTCCCTCCCTCCCTCCCTCCCTGGCTACGCCTCCTCGAAGCTCCCCTGAGGGCCTGGGTACCCGGCCGCCCAATCAGAATCAGGCGTAACATACTGTCGTAAAACGAAGCTCTAATCCTCAAGAGAATCCAATACTTCACCGCGAATTCTTTACTCAGAAACCCATATTCTTATTTCTCTGACTTCTTTTCTTCCTCCAATACTTAGCGAATGATCTGCACTAAAGAAAGAGGGCAAAGGAAACGTTCTCCTTCTCGCGATGCTTAGGATTTGAGTCGATAAGTACGAATAAGTCATCTCGTCTGTCATCGGTGTGTCGCATGTTTGTGGGGCTACGGAGGGAGAAGAACAGAGCCGTTTACGTCATGGAATCAGGATTGCCAGTCAGGATTGCCAACCTTATCTTTATAACCTTTGATTTAACAGCTCTTGTCACTATCGTCGTTATCGTTGTTAAAGGTCTTCCTCAGGATCGACTGGCTGTTTTATAAAGTGACTGAAAAATCGCCTAACCTAGTAGCCCTGACAGTTGAAAAAAAGAATTCCTGGAAATGAATGTCGTAGCAGTAGGTATGTAATGGCGACATCAGCAGCAGCAGTAGTAACACAGATGACGCAGAAATAGAAATAGAAATAGTAGTAACAATAATAATATCAATGATAGTAGTAGGAGGAGAAACAGCAACAGCAGAAGTAATAGTAGAAGTAGTAGTAGTAGCAGTAGCAGAAGTAGTACTAGTAGTAGTAGTAGTAGTAGTAGTAGTAGTAGTAGTAGTAGTAGTAGTAGTAGTAGTAGTAGTAGTAGTAGTAGTAGTAGTAGTAGTAGTAGTAGTAGTAGTAGTAGTAGTAGTAGTAGTAGTAGTAGTAGTAGTAGTGGTAGTAGTAGTAGTAGTGGTGGCAGTAGTAGTAGTAGTAGTAGTAGTAGTAGTAGTAGTAGTAGTAGTAGTAGTAGTAGTAGTAGTAGTAGTAGTAGTAGTAGTAGTAGTAGTAGTAGCAGCAGTAGTATTAGTATTAGTTGTAGTAGTAGTAGTAGTAGCAGCAGCACCAGTAGTAGTAGTAGTAGTAGTAGTAGTAGTAGTAGTAGTAGTAGTAGTAGTAGTAGTAGTAGTAGTAGTAGTAGTAGTAGTAGTAGTAGTAGTAGTAGCAGTAGTAGTAATAGTAGTAGTAGTAGTAGTAGTAGTAGTAGTAGTAGTAGTAGTAGTAGTAGTAGCACCAGTAGCAGTAATAGTAGTTTTAGTAGTAGTAGTAGTAGTAGTAGTAGTAGTAGTAGTAGTAGTAGTAGTAGTAGTAGTAGTAGTAGTAGTAGTAGTAGTAGTAGTAGTAGTAGTAGTAGTAGTAGTAGTAGTAGTAGTAGTAGTAGTAGTAGTAGTAGTAGTAGTAGTAATATTAGTAGTAGTAATAGTAGTAGTGGTAGTAATAGTAGTAGTAGTAATAGGAGTAGTAGTGTATCTATATATCAAGAGCTTTTTCCCCCTCATAAGGGAGGTAGCCAAGTCAAAGGGACGTACCTACTTCCCCTCCCCTCCACTCCCCTTCTCCCCCACCCCCCTTCTCATTTTAGCTCCTCCAGGATGACGGGTCATCCCTATATCCCGCGCACTGCCCTGGTTCAGAAGCAATGCAGCACGACACAGTACATCCACAGCAAGGCCGCTTCATTAAATCGGCGACCCTCCCCTTCTCCGTCCCCTCATGCAGAAAAAGAGAAAACGGGGAGAAATCCCTTCGTGATGCGTAGTTGTACCAAAGAAGAGGATTGAACGCTGAATGAGAGACTTCCCGTGGCTGAATAAAATCAATTGATAGCAGATGTACAAATGTACAAATGTACAAATGTACAAATGTACAAAAAACGGATGTACAAATTTAATTTTTGCATTCAGAGGGAGCA
The DNA here is from genome assembly GCF_046742065.1 of Oratosquilla oratoria. Lineage (NCBI taxonomy): Eukaryota > Metazoa > Arthropoda > Malacostraca > Stomatopoda > Squillidae > Oratosquilla > Oratosquilla oratoria. The sequence goes on along the minus strand of NC_134792.1, from coordinate 61,845,754 downwards.
ATTGGCCATGTCTGATATGCAGGGAGTTATCTCTGTTACAAAGAATCCCTCGAATTTGAAACTCCAAATGAAACAAATGCCTTTACAAATTGTATACTAGAATATATACTGGCGAAATACTTCTGGTGATTTACATTTTCTAGATTTGTCAACTTATCCCACGATTACAGATGGTTTCTGAATTCTAGGTATACAAAATAATAATAATAATAATAAAAAAATGAAAAAAAAAAAAAAAAAAATGGAAAAATAAAATGAAATAAATAAAATAAAATAGAATAGAATAAAACAAAGTAAAATAAAATAAGATAAAATAAAATAAAATAAAATAAAATAAAATAAAATAAAAATAAAATAAAAGTGTTCCGTTTTCTAGAATATTTTTATGCAGATTTTCTTGTGGGCCTTGACTGTATTTTATCCATTCCTCTATGTGTTTATTAATCAATTTGTTTGGATATTTATTTATTTATTTATATATCTATCTATTTATCCATTTATTTGTTTATTTATTTATATTTTTATTTATTTGTTTGTTTTTAACGTTTAAGCCTGATCGACTTCTAAGTCGAATTTTTGTATATTTTATTTATGTATTGACACATTTCGTCTTATCAGGGTTTTTTCTTCTTTTAATTCGTCTCTCTATCTTTGATAGTTGACTTACCAAAGAAACTGCTTGAATTTCTACTATCAATTTTATTTAGGAAATAGTTATAATTTCGG
>NC_134792.1:61840028-61842528 GCF_046742065.1 Oratosquilla oratoria | reverse complement strand
TTCTTGATGTTAGCCAAACAAAATTTGCCAAACCCAATCAAATCTCTTGGTGTTAGCCAAACAAAATTTGCGAAATCCATCACCATATTGAAGACGTTCAATACCTTTAGCATTCATCAATTAAAGATTACTATTTCTCCCAGCGAAGAGTCAAAGCATGTTTTAATTCTGTCTTCCCCGTATAAGGGGGATAGGCCCATTGGTATATACATACACATATTTGGTAGATTTACACAATATTCTTTCATGGTTAGAGATTAATATGAATAGAGGTGATCACTGGTTCTATTCCACATTCCCTTCGTCATGCTGCCCTCCCTAAGGTCATGTTCACACTATGCGGGGTACAACATAGTCAAGAAAAAACTGCGCGGTTGTGTGTGAAGGCCACCATTAACTTGCATTTTAACTGAACCGCCTCAGTTCAAACCACTACTCTTGATAAGGTCTGAATTTAATTTTTACAAACCTCTTTGACTAAATAAAAAATTAAATTAAACCAACGATACTATATTTTTTCTAAGCATTCTGAGGCCTTTGGTCATGCCCAGGTTAATTCAAGTTATGTTAGATTAGGTTAGGTTGGGGTACGTTAGGTTAGGTTAGGTTAGGTTAGGGAAGAGTAGGTTAGGTTAGGGTACCTTAGATTAGGTCAAGTTAGATTAAGTTAGGCTAGATAATGTTAGCTCAGGTTAGGTTAGGTTAGGGAAGATTAGCTTAGGTTAGGGTATGTTACATTGGGTTAAGTTAGATTAAGTTAGGTTGGTTTGGGTTAGATTAGGTTAGTCTAGGTTAATGTAGGGTACGTTAGGTTAGGGTGGATTAATTTAGGGTATGTTAGGGCACGTTGTAAGTTAAATTATGTCAAGATAGACTTGATTAAGTTAGGTTAAGGTATATTGAGGTATGTCAGGTTAGGTTAGGATACGTTTTAGGCTACGTTGGGTTAGGTTAGGTTAAGTTATATTAGGTTAGGTGAAGTTGCATTACGTTAGGTTAGGCCAAGGTAGGCTTGTTTAGCTTAGGTTAATATAAGTTGGTTTAGGCCAGGTTAAGTTATGTTAGGGTAGATTACCCTAGGATAGAGTACGCCAGGATAGGTTATTTCATCTTATGTTAGTTTAGATTAGGCTAGGTTCAATTAGGTCAGATTAGATTAGGTGAAGGCGGTTGTAAAGAGACCAAGCGAGTGTATGTGGACTGATTGCAAAGTAGAATTAGTGATGCACATGAGAGGCACAGGAATAAAAGAGACGAAGCAAGACGCAAGGTGAGGGAGGCAAAAAGGAAAGGGAGATGTAAAATGAGGTAAGAGTTTGACAGAGAATTCTGAAAAGATTGAAATGATGTTTTGGAAGCGGTGAAGGGAATGAGGGACTGAGTCAGGCAAAGGTACAGATGGATAAACGTTGATGGAAGTTAAGGCAGTAAAGGAAAGATGGATAAAGCATTTCAGAGAATTGATGAATATTGAGTAATGGAGGGAGGAACTGATTGTTACAGGGAAATGCTGGGAAATTGAAGGTGATGGTGAAATGAAAATGTGTGGGGCAAATCTTTTGTAGGAAGGTAGATATGAAAGAAGGTTTTTGCAAAAGGTAAGTATAACTTTTGGGGTTTTGTGGGTCTGGAGATGGCTTACGACAGAGTCGACAGGAAAGCATTGTGGGAGGTGTAAGGGAAAGAAAGTAAGAATGGAGGAGACTACAATAGACCTTAAGGTCTACACTAGATAGTTCCTTGAGAATAGGGGGCAATGATAAGGGCATTCAGTTTTTTTTAGTATATATATATATTGTCTAAGATATATATATATATATATATACATAAACATATATATTATATATATATATGTACACACACACACACACACACACACACACACACACACACACACACACACACACACACACACACACACACATATATATATATATTTACGTGAGATTATATCAAGTTTAGAAATGGCAAGTGCGATTGGTTTGAGACGAAGCTTGTTTTACATCAGGGTTGTATAATGTCATAAGGGTTATTCATTGTGTACATAGATGGAGGTGGTGCAAGAGGTTAAAGTGAGGGTGATGGGGCAGAGGATTGGAGATGGTTAGTGAATGTGGAAGGAAGTGGAATGTGAGCCAGTTGTTGTTTGCTGATGACACTTCACTTGGGACTGGGTCGGAGGAGGATCTAAGGCAGCTAGTGGCAGAGTTCGAGAGGACATGTGACTGGAGAATACTGAAAGTATATGTGGGTAAAAGTAATGTAATGAGAAGTAAAAGGGACAGCGTGGCAATGAGTTGACCGTAAATCTCAAAGAAGAGAGGCTAGAGGAAGTGGATAGTTTTAAATATTTCGGGTCACATGTATTAGGTAATGGAGAAGTGGTGGTGGAGGTAACCTGTAGGTTCAGGAAAACAAGTAAATGTTTTGGAAAAAAAATTGTCATGAAAAATCAGAATAATTATTTGTGAATTGGGGGAAAGGGAGGGTCACCATGTAA
>NC_134792.1:61825028-61835028 GCF_046742065.1 Oratosquilla oratoria | reverse complement strand
TTTGGGTGTCGTAGTGACACCTAAGCTGTATAAAATCGTCTGACTCTAGGCAGGACAAATTCATCAAGTACGTCCAAATACCCGGTGTTGATTAAGTCCTTCATTAAACAAGATGACAGATTCATCAAACTTTCATGATTTAATCCTGTTGCACCAGACATCTTATTCAGATTAAAAAGTCCCGTTTTGTTTTGTAATGGATTAGAAAAAACCCTCGATTTGATTAATCTCCATTATGAAGCATTTTTTCGACACAAAGACTTATCTATTAAAAATATACGTAATCTGGTACTCGTTGGTCAAGATTAATTCCTTTAAATAATTAAGGTGGGTTTCATTCAGCTGAGAGGAAAAATATAATCTTTATGAAATCGCCTTTCAGAGTTTAGACAACAATCGAGACTAAAATGAAATCGACTTTCAGAGTTTAGACAATAATCGAGACTAAAATTCAAACAAAAATGACGTCACTGAGTTACTGGACGACATTCTTGTCGTCGTCGTCGTCGTCGTAGTTGTCAGTCATTGTCAAACGACATTAATCGTTTTATAAACAAAGGTGGCTGAACTTGTATAGAGTTCGTGTCTGTCGTCAGGCAATTTCATTTAGGCAAAGAAAGCACATCCCCAATAATATGTAACATATTTTTAATTATCAATTTAGGTTAACGCAAGACAATTTGATTCAGCTCAGGGCTCGAAATGGGGATACTAAAGGAAGTCTACTTAGAGTGACCAAAATCCTACTGAAACGACTAAAGCCTGGTCCAAGACAAAGATAAAATAATCACTCCATTGGTCCATGTGTTTGGGGTATTGACTTCATGTTATCATGTAGTATTAATTGCATGGTAGCATGTAACCAATGTTTTAGGGACTGTTTTGGGGTACCCCTACGAATAGGAGCCACACATTGTTTTGTTTATGCCAGAGTAAAATATCTACTACGACTATCCCTACTTTATTCTGTTCCCTCGAAAATGTCCTTTACCACTTTTTGATTCAACATTTTCTTCATTTCTTGTGGTAGGGGAAGGAAAGTATTTTGACATCGGGATTCCCGAGAACTCAAGACGCAAGACGCAAGGAGGCCTGGAAAGAGAGCCACAACAAGAATCCTAAGAATTGGATGATCAAATACGCGTGGTTGTGGTACAGATGAGAATAAAATGGAAGATATTGGCAGTATGTTTTTTATTTAGAAGGAAGATGAATGTGTTAGCGTTAATTGAAACAAAGTTGAAAGGGAGGGGTGGTAGGGAGGATGTCAGGAGTAAGAAGGGGGCAAGGGAGAGAAGGGGTGGCTTTGCTGGCAAGTGATCAGATAGGAAAGCTCGTGGTGGAGTGGAAGGAAGTATTATCAAAGTTAATGTGGATGAAGGTGGAACTGGGATAGGAAAATGTTGCTTTTAATGAGTGCATTTGAACCTGATATTGAAAAAAGTGAAGAGAAAAGGGAGTCTTTTTTGAGATATTTGAAAAAAATATTTAGGGAGTTTTGGGAGGAAAATAGATATAGCGATGTTGGAGAATCTAACTACTAGAGTTAGAGATGAGCCAATGGATGAAGTACTAGAAAAATCTAGTGTGTCAAGTAAGAAACTTAATGGAGTGAGGATGTTGTAAATTTGCTTAGAAAGGGAATTGATGATAGCAAAAACAGTGTTCAAGAAGAGAGCCAAGTATAAGCATATACTTCGGTGATAGATGGGAGGATGGTATCAAAATGTAGTATTGATATCAAAAGGAAAGATAGCAAGAGTTCTGGATGTTCATATTTTCAGGGTAGAGAGTGGGGGGCGTCAGAACATTATTTGGTAGAAGAAAAATTGACAGTAGAGGGAAAAATAAAAAATCTGCCCCCTTTCTCTATTTTCGCATGAAAGACCTAATAGGGAGGGTCGCCATGTAAATGAAGAGGCGGGCCATGCTATAGATAAGCTGTGTCTTGCTGCATTGCTGTATCTTAACCGGGAAGTGGGCAGGGAACTGAGGTTACCCTTCATCTATAAGGAACGAAAATGTAAAGGAAATGAGCGACGGTTGGAAATGGAATGGGTAGGGGTAGGTGTATGTCTTGGGTGACTTCCGTCCTTATAAGAAGGGAGAGGCCTATTGGTATATGGATACTGTAGACTTCATTGTACAGGGAATGTATCGTCCTCCCATGAGATAGGTCGGTGGACTTGCACTGGGTACACAAAGCTGAACCTTTTCGCCTAAACATCAGTGGTGAGGTCCTCAGGATGTTCCATCCTCTCAAGGGATAGAAAGGTTGTCCTGCAGTGAACACTTGTGCCTGAACACTCCTTTCCTACGTCGTTGGCGTTGGTGAAAGAAAAGGAAAAGGAGGAGGAAGAGGAGGAAAAACAGGAGAAAGAGGGGAAGAAAAAAGAGGAGGAGGGGTAAAATAATTCGATGATTATCTTTTGGCTGATGTCAAATCATTTAATTCAATTTCAGGTAGGATTTCCTACGAGAGTTAAGACTATTAATGTTCTCTTTCTGTACAATGACTAATTGTACAATTGTACATTGTACATTGTACTAATTGTACTTTGACTAATTTTATTAATATAATTGGAATTAATTATATTAGGGGAAATATAAACATTAAAGTTATTGATATGTGTATTAACCGTGATCTTTCACATTGGTCTTTGGATCACGTGCTGGACTCGTGATCAACAGCTATTTCCCTCCCGATTGAGAGCTCAGAGCTCGTATGACCGATCTATGGGTAATGCTGTGACCTTACACATACACACACACATACTGACACACACACACACACACACACACACACACACACACACACACACACACACACACACACACACACACACACACACACACACACACACACACACACACACACACACACACACACACACACACACACACACACACACACACACACACACACACACACACACACACACACACACACACACACACACACACACACACACACATACAAAACTCCCCGCCCAAGAGAGCTGGAGTAACGACTCGAGGCGCAGCGATACTGAAATTATTTCAGCCCTGGGCGGGGATTCGAACCCGGACCGCCGTAGTGACAGTCGGGGACAACCGCGCCACCGAGTCCCCGACTGTGTGCGTGCATGTGTGTGTGTGCGTGAATGTATGTATGCGTATGTGTGTGTGTATGTGCGTATGTGTATGTGTGTGTGTGTATGTGCGTGCGTAAATGCATGTACACAACTGATAACACTCCCCTTTCTAGACACGCAAGGGCTTACGACATGAGACACTCAACTTATACTGGAGTCTATAAACCTTCACACTACGTGTCAGGACAGTGAGGGCATGTGGAAATCACTAGTTTGTTGCCATAAAGTTAATCGAGGTGAGAAACTGGGGGAGGGGGGGTCACTGTCCAGGTTTGCTTGCTACTTAATGTTTTGTTGATGTCTCCAAGTCTTCGTCCTCGTTCTAACAGTCTTCGTCCTCGTTCTAATAATCGTCCTAGAAATCCTCCTACTTCTCGTCGTTTTCCTCATACACCTTCTAGAACTCCTAATCTTCATAGATCCTTCCTTGTCCTCCTCCTCCTCCTCTTCTTTCTCCTCTTCCTCGGATTCTTACCTCTCCCCAATCATTATCCATATTCCTCCCCCTCTCCCTCTTCCTCTTCCTCCTGTTCCTCATACTCCTTATCCTTCCTCTCTTCCTGGATCACTTCTTTATATTATTCTTCCTCCTAGCCATCCTACTTCTCCTTCTCCTCTTCCTCCTCCTCGTCCTACTGCTCCTCTTCCTATTCCTCGTCCTCCTACTTCCCTTCTTCCTCGCCCCCTATTTCTTCTCTTTCTGTTCATACTTCCCTTCCCCCTATTCCTCGTCTTCCTTGTTCTTCATCACCTTGTCATCTTCCTCTCTTTCTTCCTCCTCTTCATTGCCTTCTTTCTGCTATTCGTCATTACCTTTCTTCTCCTCGTCCTCCTCTTTTTCTTCCTCTTCCTCTTTCTCTTTTTCATCCTTCACCTCGCTCTCCTCTTCGTACTCCTCTTTAACTTCCTTCTTCTTGCCTTCTTTTTCCTCGTCTATCTCCTCTTCCTCATATTTTTCGTCCTTTGCTTTTCCGTCCTCCTTGTCTCCTTTCACCTTCTATTCTTCTTCTTCCTAAGCCTCTTCGCTTTATTTATCCTTGTGCTCTTCCTTCTCCTTATCTCCTTCCACCTTCTTTTCCTATTCTTCTTCCTCCTAAACTTTTTCGTCATTTTCATCCTCATGCCATTCCTCCTGGTCCTCCTCTTTCTTCTTATCCATGTCCTCTTTTTCCTCTCGCATCTTGAGTTCGATGACAACGTCTTCAGGTGAATAAAAATCACCAGACGAATACAACACGGGAGGTAAACTCTTTCTCTACTCTCAGAAAGTTAACAAAACTAAACCTAATCCTCTTCAGCGAATGAAGATACCTCCCTCGGCTGAATCAAACCAATTGGTGACAGACAGAAACAGAAATAAAAGACTCTCCGTATATTTGGCACTTTAGCTGTTTTGTTATTTTAGTGGCTAATTCTGGCTGAAGACACAGAGGTTTTCGTTCATTCGAGGGAGAATTCCTCTCACCCCAAGTATGCAACGAAAGACAGGCAACGGACATGTCTATCACTCAGACCTCAAGTCATAGAAAGTCTGAAGAAAATAGTTTAATTATTTCCCTCGAAGTTATTTCTTTCACCTCCATGGCCTAACCTAAGCTAAGCTAACCTAACCTAAGTTCTCTCTAAAGGGTGACAATATTTTTTTGCACTTCAATTGTTGCGAAGGCCTTTAGTTTATCTTTCTTGAAGCTGCGTTGGTAGTCAGGATCCATTGAATCGAATAGAGAAACCATCTGTCTAATGAATGAGAGAGAGAGAGAGAGAGGAGAATGGAGATGAAAAGAAAAAGGAGAAGGAAGAGGAGGAGGAGGAGGAGGAGGAGGAGGAGGAGGAGGAGGAGGAGGAGGAGGAGGAGGAGGAGGAGGAAGATTAGGAGGAGGAAGTGGGAAGGAAGTGGAGGAGGAAGTGGAGGAGGAAGAGGAGGAGGAGGAGGAGGAGGAGGAAGTGGGAAGGAAGTGGAGGAGGAAGTGGAGGAGGAAGAGGAGGAGGATGAGAAGAAATAGGAGGAACATCAAGGAAAAGATTATTCCAAGCATAGTCTGAGGAGACTTCAATATAACCTTAAATAGTAAACCAAAAAAGATACCCTTGGAGACTTCAATAGCACCTCAAGTAGGCATCGCATCGCAATGTGGTATTGTACAATGTCTTCTTGTATTGTACTTTTTATATTGAATGTGCGCTGGCCGAACGGGTTAGAACGTCGCTAATTGTGGCAGAGGTTGAGGTAATTACAGTTGAAACCCTACCACCAGCGAGTTGGACCAATGGCATGGTTAATTAAGTATCACGCCACAAAGTCCTCTCTAAGGGGCGTTAAACAAAATCATCATCACTTTTTGCATAGTATTTTGTCAATATAAACCAGCAATTCTAGTAATTGGTGATATAAAGCTTTGGTTTCTGCTTCAATTGGCATTTCGTTGGTCCGAGTTCGAATACAGTGACTTCCCCTGACCTGCTCTAAACGCCCAAAGACAGAAGCCGAAAGTGGCGTCCTCAATTGCAATTATGAGATTCTTGGAGCAAGAAGCTAATATATTTATTTTTGTGATTCTAAAAATCTAATTCAAAATCTGATGGTAGTGAACTGTTCAATTATGGAAAAGAATCACGCTCGTTTATGGCAAATAAATATCCTTTCCCCAAAAATATATGAACAGACGAACAAACAAGTAAATCAGTGACTGAATAAATAAATGAGTGAATAATTATATAAATATATATCATGAATAAAAGAACACATAGCATAAACGCATTTGAAACTTGAGAGTTGAAGAAACGTTATAACCAGACATGAAGTAGATAAAAGATTTTGTGACCCCGACTGTGTTTGGGTCAAAGACAGAGTTGGAGCACTACACCTTATCTGACCTCGTCTGTGACCAGAGCTGACCTTGTGGCGGGAAACAGGATTCAAAAGATGGTGACAAACCTGCAGGAAAGATAAGAAATACGTTTCAAAAAATGCCCAGAATTAGATCAATGATTGTAATAATAAAATAACACTCTAATAATCTGAATGGTCACAAACACTTAAGTACCTGGGCGACTGCTCAGGTTATGAGTATAAAAGACCCAATTTTTTTTTTATATAAAAAAAAAAACAATCAGGCAATAATTGAAACTTTCAAGTTTATTCTTTTTAAGCTGAAACCAAGGGTTACCGTTGCATTCTCATAACAAAACCAGGCTCAACTTAGATTCCCATCTTGTTTTAGATGAAGACTGGCATATCATAATGTAAGATCAAACAAGATTCATGCTTATAGTGCCATATTATAAACTACGAAATAACATTAACATTCAAGCATTAAACACAAATTTCATTTAATCAGGGAAGTAGGAATGCCAATTGAAAATATATCAATGAAATTATGATAAAATTTATTAGAAAACCATATTTTTCTTTCAAGAATGCTAAATGAGATATCAGTATGTGTGATGGGTATATGTATGTTTACACTTATAGAAAACATATAGTATGTTGTCAGAACATACACACACACAGCATGAATGTTGCACAGATGGTGGATCATGTTGCACAGATTGTGAATCATAAAGGCTTTAACAAAGGTAATGCAAGTAAGATCATCATATTAAGACAACGGAACAGGACTCGCTGTAATGGGATCATTTTGGACAAAATTAAGTTTAAGAAGGAAATAGGCAAGAACTGGTTTACCAATAGAGTGGGTAACGAATGGAATAGGCTTAGTAACTATGTAGCGAGTGCAAAAGCAATTGGTTGGTTTGAGAGAAGGTTAGATAATTTCATGAGGAGGCTTGAAAAGTGGTAAGGAACATGGAACTGCATAGTGTAGGCCTTACGATCTTTTGCGGTCTCCTCCATTATTATGTTCTTATGTTCCTATAAAAGTCAAAGGAAACATCAAAACGTTTCAGAGCATTATCGCCTACAGAAAGACACCAATTGAAGATAAGCAATAGAAATCCTTACTTTCAGTTAACATGAGTATGAAAAAAAATCACCTGAAGACATCTAGAAGAACAAATGAAATACCATTTATCACTACGGACGAGATTTATCTATGTATCACGGAGACGAATAAAGTAGTGTTGAGGAGGTCATGACAAAGTGAGAGAGTGCCACAATGTATTTATGGCTCAAGGGAATTGGACCTTAAAAAATGAGATGGAGTAATTCTTAATGGGGTTAGATCCTTCTTAATGGGGCTTGATTCCTCTTAATGGGATTGGATTCCTCTTAAAGGATCCGGATTCTCTAAAAAGTATCCAACCACCTTAAGAGGACTCCAATCCCTTTAAGAAGAGGGATACAACCTCGTCAGAAAGAACCCAAATCCCTTAATTGATATACATTACAATCCCTTCGCGTATCTCAGAGACGAAAAAACAGATTAGCAGGTGACAAAAATAAATCAAATTTCCACCCGGTAACGAGAAAACTAATGAAGGAAACGGAGATGAGTAGATTAGATCTCCGGCATTCAGGAACTAAAAGGTAAGTAGATCCTAGAACGGAAAAAGTCGATACAAATGTGTTGAAACTGTGTGAGGCTTCTGAGATCCAATGTCCTTTTGTGTACAACGTTATGGGGCAGCAAATGATGAATCATTTGATGGTGCGGAGAGGATTGTACTGGATGCACTTTTGTTGATGAATCAACCTGGCCCATTGTAGATAAAAATATATACTGGTGTATCCTCAGTGTTTGAGGATTTGTCATTTTACTATTTTTAATTGGTTTCTCATGATAAAGGCAAAATTTTAAACATTTGTATTAATGCATCAATAACTACATATGTATATATATATATATATATATATATATATATATACATACATATATACATACATACATATACCAAGGCTTTTTCCCCCTTACTAGGGAGGTAGCCAAAAAGGAAAAGGCATAAAATCATTCCCACCCATTCCATCCCCGAAAACACTCCACACCCCTCCACCCTCCCTCCCATCTTAGCACCTCCTAGATGACGGGTCATCCCTGCACCCTGTCCACTGCCCTGGGTCAGAAGCAGTGTCGCAGGACACAGCACATCCACAGCAAGGCCGCTTCATTAAATCGGCGACCCCACCTCTCCGTCTCCTCATATAAAGGAGAGGACGGGGAGAAATCCCTTCGGGCTGCGTCAAAATTTTGCTCACACACACTACCTCACCCCCCACCCCCCGTCCATTCCACCTCATGCATCACAACATCTTCCATATACAACCAATCTCCATTCACCCCTGTCTTCTGTCCTCTCCCGTCCTTCCTCAACAGACATTCCCCTCTTCCCCAAAGCCCCCTTCACCCCATCCATCCATCTCATCCTAGGACGTCCCCTCATGTTCACTCCCTCCACATCTGCCTTCCATACCTCCTTTACTAGTCTTTCTTCACTCATTCTTTCCATGTGTCCAAACCATCCTAATATTCTTTCATCAACCCTATCTCCCAGCTCCCTTTCCGCCCTTGTTCTCCTCCTCGCCTCCTCATTTCTCACTCTATCTAGCCTAGTAACCCCCATCATACTTCTCAGACACCTCATCTCAAACACATTCAAGCTCCTTTTCTCTTTCTCTCTTATGTTTCATGTTTCTGCTCCATACAGTGCTGTTGGCACAATCACTCCTTCATACAGTCTCCTCTTAGCATCCATTCCAAAATTTCTATTCCTCATTACACTTTTTAATCCACCAAGGCATTTACTCGCTTCTCTCAATCTACATTCTACCTCCACCTTTACTCCACCTTTTCCTGCCACATTTGCACCCAAATATCTAAAACAATCCACTTCCTCCAGTTGCTCTCCCTTAATGCTCACTTCCAGTCTACTACCACTTTCACCCCTTGTACATCTCATCACCCTACTTTTACCCACATTTATATATGTATGCACACATAACCACATACACATATATGTATATGTATATGTATATGTATATGTACAGTATTTATGTATGTATGTATATATATATATGGATATATATACATATATATATATATATATACATATATGGATATATATACATATATATAAATATATATATATATATATATATGTGTGTGTGTGTGTGTGTGTGTGTGTATGCATACACACACACACACACACACACACACACACACACACACACACACACACACACACACACACACACACACACACACACACACACACACACACACACACACACACACACACACATATATATATATATATATATATATATATATGTATATATATATATATATATATATATATGTGTGTGTGTATATATATATATATATATATATATATACATACATGTAAATATTTGAAAGGCAAAAAAAGTGAATAGAAGGACAAGTATCCCCGCCCCTTGGAAAGTGTCAGTTGAAGAAGGAAGGATTAAGATTATGCTCTCATTTCCACCTTGCTCTCCTCCCTTCCCACCTTTCAAGATTCTCATTTTTAGTTTCTTCTTTTACTTCTCCCGTGTATCTCTTCCGCTTATACTTGTCATGCACATTTAAATTTTCCAACGTTATCCTTTCTCCTTCTTTACACACTTATTTCATGCATTCTATTGTCTACTCTGTCTATTCTCTTCACGCACTCAAACTCCATCAGCAGAACTCTGCTCAAATTTTCCTCCACACCCAACCTACCCCTTCGTGTTTTTTCAGATATTATCGTTTGGTATCTTGACTGCTCTCTAAAATGTAAACACTCTACTTAAGGCAGTTAGAGACTGTAATCCATTTGTAGACTCATATATATATATATGTATAAACATATATATACACACACACATATATATATGTGTGTGTGTATGTGTGTTATGTATATACACACATATGTGTATGCTTTATGAAATTATTTATATATACATGCGC
>NC_134792.1:61817528-61820028 GCF_046742065.1 Oratosquilla oratoria | reverse complement strand
ATCGGAAGTTGCACATCCTGATATATTGCATGTTGTCGGGGAGGAAAATATATGTTATCAGCTCTTAGTATTTTGAAGACTTTCACAAACCTCTTCGATTTAGTTTTTATATGGATAAAAATTGATATTTTGCTGGTTTTCTTATATTTTGTTTGTGCTTCAGCTCTATACTATATCATCGTAAATTATATCATAATTATAATGATGCTTGGGATTCACAAAGAAACATTATATTGTAAATGTAGACGGGATATTAATGTATGCAGTTCACTTAGGACAAAGTTCTAACTCCACAGATTGTATAAATTATCTTAGTATTTCTATCGTCTGAGACAAGCGTGATGCTTAGCTGGTCTAAGACCTTTACTAGAAATCCCAATACTTTTTTTTTCTCTATAATAAGTAAACTATTTCTAAATACCTCGTAATTAAATTTGGCATGATTTTTTTTTCTGTCTGCATTACGATTTAACTTAATCTGGGACGTTGAAATGATCTTGATTCTCCGTTTTCTTTGAAGCAGATCGCATAACGACACATTAGTTGAATGACACCGACCTTGTGCGTGTGTGTATGTGTGTGTGTGTGTGTGTGTGTGTGTGTGTGTGTGTGTGTGTGTGTGTGCGTGTGTATGTATTTGTGTGTGTATATGAGGGTGCGGGGAGGTGTTTGTGTGTGTGTATGCGAAATATTTCATGTAACTGATTACGTCGGTTTGTGGGGACTGCCTTAGTGATCTTGCTCTCCTATTTACAATATTCTATCTTCATCAAATCTGGATATTATATACAGTACTTCAGTCCTCGATTTTTTTTATTCATAAATATTACGAGAATTGGTAAAAAACGAAAAAAAGAGTAACAGCATAATTAGCATTTGTAAGTTTTTGACATTTATGATAATGAGCATTTAACGACTGGTTAAAGATTGTTCTTACTAAACCATCTGAGGGCTTTCAGAATTAACATAAGAGTTGAATATGGACGTTAAAGTATATCTTGGTATTCTATCGAGGGAGACGATATAATTTTATTTTAAACTGAAATATTGGAATATCTAATTTACTTTTATTTCTTTTATTTTGTTGTGGTATGAGATATATCATAGGATGAAATTGTCAGGATAACTGCGTAGGAATGTATCGATAAAATAGTACTGAGACTGTTTTATTAAATCTATTAATTATTCATTTATTTATTTCATTTGTATATTTGTATTTACTTATCTATTTATTCATCTATTTATTTATTTTATAGTAAAGTGTTTTTAATTTAAATGACGTTTGGAGTCATTCATTGGAACTGTTCTTGTTTGGTTTCTCATGATTAACGCAAGATGTCCTTTATCTTCTTTGCTTCCTTTTTACATATAGCACAAACTTTTTTGATGTTACTAACGGAATGATAAATCTATTTTTGATATTTTGTCTAATTTCTGAGCCATCATTTAGAAAGATGGTGTCATGTAGTGCGATGTAATTCAGTTCGAAGCTTTAAGATTCGTTTAGATAAACACCTAAACAAGATACTGTAATGCCTGCTATTTGCTTCATATTATTTGTTTATTTGTTTGTTATTATTTGTCTCCTAGTTTATTATTATTTGATTGATTATCATTTATTACTATTTATCTGTCAATTTATTATTATTTACTATTTATCTGTTTGTTTATTATTCAACTTTTCCTATTTATTTATTCATTTGTTTTATTTATCATTATTTATAATTTCATAGTTTTTATTATTCATTTATTTACTTATTATTATCATATTTTGTTTTCGCCTCCGATATAGTTATGGACCAAAAGGTCTCCTGTCGGCATGTGCCTTTGGAATCTTTTGTTACCAACCACGACATTATTAGTCGGTAAATTTATCTGTAAGTTGTTTATATAAACGGAAATGAAATAAGTTTTTACCATAAGGCTGACGTCATCAACGCTTTGAATTTTTTTCTTTAAGATTCCTTGAAATATTCAGCAAGATCTGTTATAATATTAGTTCCTTATACGTTTTCCAAACGGGTGACATTTGTGCCTAAAAGGGCAAAATTAAAACCTTAATTCATTTTGTTAGGGGGCTCCAAGAATATATATTTTTCTAACAAAAAAGTTTTTTAAATTTCAAGTTTTTCTTTAAGTAGAAGAATATATATTTCCAATATTAATGAACGAAACCTGAAATTGAAACACCAGCGTCATTCCCATCAGTTGATCATTATCTACTGTCACCATTCAGAGCAATAATAAACGTAGTCGCTTGTAGTGAAATAATTCATCGAGATGGCTCCTTTTTGGTACGCAGTAAGTCCCTTTCTCCATAGATTCAATGAATTTATAAATCATCAGTGAGAGGTCAGCTGTTAGCTTCTGATTTTGTTGCAATAAGGCATCTTCGATTATCAAAAAGAAAATAAGATTCCACTGTATGGAAATACATACATACATACATACATACATACATACATACATACATACATACATACATACATACATACATACA
>NC_134792.1:61810028-61815028 GCF_046742065.1 Oratosquilla oratoria | reverse complement strand
CCTATGACGAAGGATATTTAGTTCTAGAATCCTCATCTCAGAATTTGATCAGAAATGTCGACATCTTCCACTCACATAAGTATATTAGTGAAAAATCCCTGACAAAAGGAACTTGATTCAAAGATACTAGATTCTAGGTTCTACACCTAGATCCCCTAGTTTCTAGAAATACACTCCTCCTCCAACAAAAACTGAATAAAATCGACTGACACTAACCAAAACAAATCTCTAACAAGACACACAGGAATAGATGTGATATAGTATTTCATGTTAAAGTGATGGACATTGTAACCTTTCCTTGGATCAATTTTGATTCGAATTTCAATTATCTGTCTTGAATATTCTGCTAGAGGGATTAATTCTCGGGGTTAAGAGGTTAACCAAAATGAGTTCGTTACAACATAAGGATTAAAATCACCTGATGGCAGCAGAAAAAAAATCTTACAGCAACAGAAGGGGATCATGTTAAATCATAAATATGTACGGAGGATTTCTATTTTTGATTATGATTATGAGGACATTTTTCTGATGGACCAAGCACACGTTAAGTAACTATATTCTATCTTCAAGAGGCCAGAATATATATGTATACAAATAAACAGACAGACAGACAGACACACACACACACACACACACACACACACACACACACACACACACACACACACACACACACACACACACACACACACACACACACACACACACACACACACACACACACACACACACACACACACACACACACACTCATACATATATATATATATATATACATATATACATATATAATATGAATATGTATATATCTATATCTATATACATATATGTATATATATATATATATATACACAAAATAAAAAATTAGCATAAAAATTGAAAAAAAAAACCCGCTTCACTTTAGTAACTTTACTGTGGAGGCTTCATTGAAATCCAATGAACGAATTATAGCCGGACGGGGAAAATCTCTAAATTCGCGTGTCCGGTAATGGCAGGCTGAAGCTCTTGCCCAAGGAGACATCCGTTCTCGCCCGGGGAACCTCCGACAGTGTACCTAACGCACGAGCTCAAACGCCTCCTAGTAATTCCAGAAACGACCGCCTTCAAGGATATAAGATCTTTTTTTTTCCTTCATGATTTAGGCTTAATGGTGAAACGTCTTCTGGTCTGTTTCTTTTCATAACGGATGTAGTTTCTTCCTGTCAATGGTTTAGGAACGAGGGAGATAGTTTATGTCTAATTTAGCGATTTGAAAGAATGGTCGTCTATACAATCCTGTAAACGTTACTCATTTGTTTTCGTTTTTCTTTTCTTTTTGTATATCGTTTGGACAGGGAAATGTCATTTCGTCTATTTTTTTTCTAGAACCAATCTATTAATGTCTATGATTTAGAAATGAGGAGGACAGTTCGTGTCCAATTTAATGATTTGAAAGAATAGTCGTCTATACATTCCCGAAAACGTCATATTTTTTTTTTCTTCTTGACCTCCAGGGGTGAAGACTCTATCTAGCCGTAATGAGATTATTTATTTTCTTTCTCAGATGGCTTCTTAATTAAGTTTGCCTTGCATACGTATTGAATGACCATCTTTATTATTTTTTGGATCATCATCGTCTTGTAATATGCCCCGGAAAGATATTAGCAACTCATAAAACGTAAACTTATCTGCATTTCCAGCGTAATGCTGAAGTCGACACGCGTGTGGACTTGATAGACATGAAGATGAGTCCTGACAGTTATGGGGTTCTGTTGAGGACAAGGGCTTGATTTCGCCTGCCCAACATTTACAAAGAAATGGAGAAAAACAGCAAAAAGTATATATTTTTTTTATTAAAGTGGACTACTTTGTAATAAGGGCAGAGAGAGAGAGAGAGAGAGAGAGAGAGAGAGAGAGAGAGAGAGAGAGAGAGAGAGAGAGAGAGAGAGAGAGAGAGAGAGAGAGAGAGAGAGAGAGAGAGAGAGAGAGAGAGAGAGAGAGAGAGAGAGAGAGAGTGAGAGAGAGAGAGAGAGAGAGAGAGAGAGAGAGAGAGAGAGAGAGAGAGAGAGAGAGAGAGAGAGAGAGAGAGAGAGAGAGAGAGAGAGAGAGAGAGAGAGAGAGAGAGAGAGAGAGAGAGAGAGAGAGAGAGAGAGAGAGAGAGAGAGAGAGAGAGAGAGAGAGAGAGAGAGAGAGTAACTAAGAAAAGGTCGTTTAGGGTTTTAAGCCAGAACGCGCATCGATGTGAAGACACAAAACACTTCACGTAATGAAAAGATTACTGACCACATTTAGGAACCACCTTGACTTCGAAAAGACGATCTCATGTAAGTGTGTCCAATGTTTCATCCATTCTTATTCCTTTTACGTCTTTAATATATTTCTAGTTGACACCAAGTGATTTTATTCAGCTAAAAGAAACATTCACTATGAAGGAAAGGCTTGAGAATTAACTAGGTGAACCCTAAACGATATTTGACCGCGTAACCATTTTTGTTTTGTTTCAGTAACCTAATGTACCTAAGCTTATCCTCATTAATTCTCCAAGTATACAATTGGAAAATTAAATCACCCTCGGCACTTTGATGGTATATTTACTCACTAAAATGTTCTTTTATCAAAAAATGATTATAAATGCATTTGCCATTGATAGTCTCCGTAATAGAAATACGCAAAGAGACTCCATCTGTACATATTGAAGAATTAAAGAACGACAGATTTTTATTTCTCTTTTTACAAAAATTACATTCCGGAAACGGTAACTGAGCTTATATTCTCAAATTCAAGTGCCAGAAACGAAAAAAAAAAACAGTAAAAATATTCGAATCTTTTTCATACTGCAGATATAAATATATAAATGGACATACAAATGTACGTACATACAAATAAGCAGATAAAGATAGAAAGAGAGTTGTTGTCATAGACTTTAGTTTACCGGTTGAAAGAGAGAGAGAGAGAGAAAGATATATATATATATATATTTATATATATATATTATATATGTATATTATATATATATATATATACAAAGAAGAGAGAGAGAGAGAGAGAGAGAGGGAGAGAGAGATAGATAGAGATAGAGAGAAAGAGAGAGAGAGAGAGAGTTATATATATATATATATATATATATGTATATATATATACGTAGAGAGAGAGAGAGAGAGAGAGAGAGAGAGAGAGAGAGAGAGAGAGAGAGAGAGAGAGAGAGAGAGAGAGAGAGAGAGAGAGAGAGAGAGAGAGAGAGAGAGAGAGAGAGAGAGAGAGAGAGAGAGAGAGAGAGAGAAATCGGGAGAGATATAGGCTAGGGTAAACCCTGAAGAAATCTTGGAAATCGACTCAAAAATCCAACAAAAGTTTGTCACCACGTCGAAGCTATTCTCACGAATCCGGACAAGAATGGAATGGGAAAAAAGCCAGAAATTGGAGGTCAAAGGTTATTTTCACCCTCATGCATGTTGGCAGAGGTAACGGGGGTGCAAGGTCATTCCGCAGGTTGTCAATTGGTGTCACAGACATCGTTTCCGAGGAAACTGAGAAAGGTGAAAACGTTCCACAGACGAAGTCGCTGGTGTCAACGACTTAGACAAAGATGGACATTTCCAGACCTTCTGTCAGGTTTTTGAGAAAAAAAATAATTTCACACGTTTCTTTATGAAGATATATAAAAAAAAAGGGGAAAATAGGATATCAGGAGGAAGGAGAAGAAAAAGAAGACGAAGAAACAAGGGGGCACCTTCTATATCCAAATATATATATATCATGGAGAGGCTAATGATATAATATCTCAAAATCATAATTAGATTATGATGATGATGATTGAATATCATTTATTATACTGTATGAAATATATATACATACATACATACATACATACATACATACATACATACATACATACATACATACACACACACACACACACACACACACACACACACACACACACACACACACACACACACACACACACACACACACACACACATATATATATATATATATATATACATATATATATATATATATATATATATATATATATATATATATATAGATTATGTATATACACGAGTGTATATATATATACATATATATAAATATATATATGTATATATATATGTATACATATATATATATAATATAATATAATTTTCATCTTTGTTATTTTCATTACTAATATAATCATTATTATCATTACTCTCATTACTGTTGTTGTTATTATTGTTATCATAATCATTACTTACTTAGGTATCCATTCATTCATCTATCTATATATCATTATTATTATTATAATTTTTATTATTACTATTAACAATATTACTTTTATCATTATCTTCATCATCATTACGATTCTTAGCATTATTAATGTTATCCTTATTGTTACTCTCATTGTTATCATTATTACTATCATTATTATTATTTCCATTTTCGTCAATATTATAGTTATCACTCCTATTATTTCCGTTATCAATATTATAATTGTTTTTTTACTCTTACTATTATTATTGTTGCTATTATTATCATTATGGTATCTTATTCAATATCTGTTATTTAATCATTCATATATTTATTATAGGTTCATTCATATATTCAATTATCTATTTATCTTTCTATTCTTATAATTTATCTGTTTATTTTTATTTATTTTCTATTGTTCATCTCTTTATTCGTTTATTTTTTTATTTATATATTTATTTTCTACAGTAATTTCTTGAAGATGGATGAGGAAGGCAAGGGAAGTCCCACGTATTAGTACGGAATCTACGAACTGTCGTCTCCAGCCAACAGTTGCATCAGCGTCGACGCTATTTGTCGTCTCACAGTAGTCATTTGTCTAATCATCTTATGACGTCATAACGTCGACTTCTGGACTTCGCAGCGACGACCACTCTCATCTCTTCGCCGCAGCTGTGGCCTCAAGGACTAGGTTAAGAAGGCCTCAACATAGTTATTTACATAAATGTGAATGACATGTATATACGTGCATATGCATAATTACACTTAAACACACACACGCGCACAGA
>NC_134792.1:61795028-61797528 GCF_046742065.1 Oratosquilla oratoria | reverse complement strand
AGAAGAAGAAGAAGAAGAAGAAGAAGAAGAAGAAGAAGAAGAAGAAGAAGAAGAAGAAGAAGAAGAAGAAGAAGAAGAAGAAGAAGAAGAAGAAAGTTGGAAACAAAAGGACAGGATGATCACGGAGGGAAGGACCTTTATTACGAATAAAAGAGAAATACAGAAAGAAAAAGAGGAAAAGAAAAAAAAAAGGTCAAAAAGAAAAAAGGAGACGAAGGAGAAGAAGAAGAAGAAGAACTAAAAGAACTCGAATAAGATTGGGACCAGCAAGATCATGAACAAGAAGAAAAAGACGAAGAAAAAGGAGAAGAAGTAGAAAGAGGAAAGGACGGAAGGAAGGAAGGAAGGAAGGAAGGAAGGAAGGAAGGAAGGAAGGCGGAAGGAACAAAAGAGAGGAAATTGCGAAGAGGAAGAAAAGGAAAGATATGACATAATTACGGAAAGGAAGGAGGGGGTTGAGGAGGAGAAAGAGGAGGAGGAGGAGGCGGAAGAGGAGGAGGAAATAGGAGAAGTGCGAGGAGTAGAAGGAGGCGGAGAAGGAGGAAGGAGGGAGGAAAGGAGAGAGGGAGGGAGGGAAAGGGAGGGGGGGGGGAGAGTGGAGACATGCACGCATCATTCCTGTGCGATTTTTCGCGGAACCACATGCCTCTTAACCCCCGGGGGGGGAGGGAGGGCTGTAGGGGGACGGGCGGGAGGCGGAGGGGAGAGGAGGAGGAGGAGGAGGAGGAAGGAGAAGAGGAGGAGGAGGAGGAGGAAGAGGAGGAGTAAGAGGAGGAGGAAGAGGAGGAGGAGGAGAAAGAGGAGGAGGAGGAAGAAGAGGAGGAGGAGGAGGAGGAGGAAGAGGAGGAGGAAGAGGAGGAGGAGGAAGAGGAGGAGGAGGAGGAGGAGGAAGAGGAGGAGGAGTAGGAGGAAGATGAGTAGAAGGAAGAGGAGGAGGAGGAAGAGGAGAAAGAGGGGGAGGAAGATGAGCGCAAGGAGGAGGAAGAAGAGGAGAAGAAGGAAGAGGAGGAGGAAGAAGAGGAGAAAAAGGAGGAGGAGTACGATAAGGAGGAAGAAGAAGAAGACGTGTGCATGTGTGCGTGTGTGTGTGTGCGTGCGTGTGTAAGGCAGAGAAAGGAGATGAATGAAAGAGAAGAAAAGAGAGTGAGGAAGGAGGGTAAGATGGAAAGGGAAAGAGAAAGAGTTAGAGAAAGATAAAAGAAAAAGAAAAGAGAAAGAGAGAAGGAGAGGGAGAAGCAGAGAGAAGGAGAGAGGGAGAGAGAGAGAGAGGGAGAGGAAGGACAAGAGGAAGAGAAACGGTCATTATCTGAAGGAAAGAGGAGGGAGAAGGAAGAAGAGAGGGAAGGATAGACAAACGAGGATAAAGAGGAAGAGGGGAAGGAGAGATGGAAGTGCGTGTAGGGATGATGTGTGATGACGTAAGAAGAGGGAGGTCATGTGACATGACCTGAGGATGGAGGGAAAGAAGTGGAGGATCAGTGATGTCAAACAGACAAAACGAACGGAAGTACATTGTGTACAAAAATTATTTGAATTGGATCAATCAGACTTCGTTAGGCAAGGCTTGGTTGAGGGTTAGGTTAGGTTAGGTTAGGTTAGGTTAGGTTAGGTTAGGTTAGGTTAGGTTAGGTTAGGTTAGGTTAGGTTAGGTTAGGTTAGGTTAAGTTAGGTTAGGGTTTGGTTTGGTTAAGTTGGGTTAGGTCAGGTTAGGGTTAGGTAAGGTTGGGGTTAGGTTAGGCTAGGTTGGGTTAGGTTAGGCTAGGTTGGGTTAGGTCAAGTTAGGGTTAGGTAAGGTTGGGGTTAGGTTAGGCTAGGTTGGGTTATGTAAGGTTAGAGGTATGTTAGGCTAGGTTGGGTAAGGTTAGGTTATGGTTAATTTAGGTTAAGTTGGGTTGGGTCAGGTTAGAGTTAGGTCAGGGTAGGGTTAGGTTAGGCTGGGTTGGGTAAGGTTAAGTTAGGGTTAGGTTAGGTTAGGTTGAATTGTGTTAGACAAGGATAGATTAGGTCAGGGTAGGGTTAGGTTAGGCTAGGTTGGATAAGGTTAGGTTAGGGTTAGGTTAGGTTAGGTTATGTTAGATTAAGTTAGGTTAGGCCATGTTAGGCTAGGTTGGATAAGGTTAGGTTAGGGTTAGGTTAGGTTAGGTTAGGTTAGATTAAGTTAGGTTAGGCCAGGTTAGGTTAGGTCTGGTTAAGTAAGGCCAGGTTAGATTAGGTCATGTTTAGGTTAGGCTAGGTTGAGTAAGGTTATGTTAGGGTTAGGTTAGGTTAAGTTGGGTTGGGTTAGGCCAGGTTATGTTGGGTTGGGTTAGGTTCGGTTAGGCAGAGTTAGCTCAGATTTGGTTAGGTTAGGATCAAGTTGGGTTAAATTGAGTTAGGCTAATCTAGCTTTCGTTTAGTAAAAGATATTAGGAAATGACTAAAATAACTTTATGAAAATACTACGAATATTTCGGTCTTTTTATCTTTCTTCAAGTAACATCTATAGAAAAAGGTTTGGTTA
>NC_134792.1:61785028-61787528 GCF_046742065.1 Oratosquilla oratoria | reverse complement strand
ACAGGTTACTTGATACAGATGTTTAAGATTCTAAAGGGAATTGACAACATCAAAAGTGATAAAATTTTCATACTAATGAGAATCTGACAAGAAACAATGGTCTCAAACTGTCAGGAAATATATTTAATTTGAAAGTGGGTAGAAACAACTTCGCCAACCGTGTAGTTAATGAATAGAATAAACTTCCTGCAGAGGCAGTGCAATGTAGTTCAGTTCGAAGCTTTAAGATTCGTTTAGATAAACACCTAAGCAAGATGCTGTAATGCCTGCCATTTATTTTAAATTATTTATTCATTTATTTCTTATTATTTGTCTGTTTGTTTATTATTATTTGATTGATTATCATTTATTATTATTTTATCTGTCAATTTATTTATATTTAATATTTACCTGTTTGTTTATTATTTAACGTTACCTGTTTATTTATTTACTTTATTTATTATTATTTATATTTTTGGCTACCCCCCGTGTAAGGGGAAGGAGAGCCTTTGATATATGTATGTATGTATATATTATGTTTTTATTTATTTATTTATAAATATTTTTTTTATTCGATCTTGTTATGTACCAAAAGGTCCCCTGTCGGCATGCTCCTTGATTGTAATCCTTTGTAAGTTAACTCATGACATTCATTTTATTTTCCCTGATGTCCTCATGTCACATTTCTGAAAGCACTGGATCAAAATCAGTGCGTTCTATCCTAACCCACGTACTCATGGTATACTTCTGTGAGTGCTTAAACTAATACAAGCTAGACATTCTCAAGCGTTCATGACATATTTTTCAGAAACTGCTCGAATTCAGTCAAGTATTTGCTTAAACCCAGTCAAACTTCAAACTATCCTACGTGCTCAATGAATATTTGACGGTATTTGGTGATCCTTCTCAATGCTCCACAATGTCATGATATAAGAGAAATTTCTTTAATGTGGCCTTCCCTCCTTATTTGTGTCTTGAGTACTGTACGTGTGCACGTGCACATGTACGTCCCCATCACACACACACACACACACACACACACACACACACACACACACACACACACACACACACACACACACACACACACACACACACACACACACACACACACACACACACACACACACACACACACACACACACACACACACACACACATCCTCAGTGGGAGTTAGTGGATGAACATCGATTTAATTCAGTGTTGAAACGGTCTTCAGGAGGCTAAGGAACAGCAGAACATAAGAATATGTGAGGAAACAGCGTTGAGAACTACTGATCTGGAGAGCAGGTGAGAAACGCAGATGGCTGGGGGACCTGACGCTGTCATTCTGGTGTCATAAAACGCAAGGCTTCTACTTCGCCTTCTTGTTCTATTTCTTGTTCTTCTTCTTTTTCTTTTTCTTTTTCTTTTTTTTCTTTTTCTTTTCTTTCTCTCTTCCTTGTTCTTGTTCTTGTTCTTCTTGTTCTTCTTGTTCTTGTTCTTGTTCTTCTTCCATTTTTTTTCTTCTTCTTTTTCCTCTTCTTTTTCTTCTTCTCCTAAATTTAGGAGTTGATTATAGATACTAAGGGAGTATGACTGTCAAGAGACATTGTTTGGCTGGTGTTGAACTGTGGTTAACATCAGTTATCGTCATTGTTCATCATCATAATCATTATCGTCATCATCCTCTTCTTAGGTGTCCTCCTTTTCGTCCTCTTTTTTCATCATCATCATTGTTATCATCATCGTTTTCGTCATCACAGTCATAGTTGTCGTTATCATCGTCATAGTCGTCTTCATCTTCACTAATATTATCACCATAGTTGTTGTCACTATCTTGATTATCATCACTATCACAAAAACCATCATCACTTACGTCATGTTATTCATTCTTGCTGTCGCCAGGCGATTTTATTCACACGTGACGTCATCATTATACTATCGCATTTATGACGTCTTTATTTTGTCAACCTTTATGTAATCTATATCAAAGAAACGTTCTTATCTTCTTCCTCTTTCCTTTCTCCTCCTCCTCCATTTTCTTTTCATCTTTACCTGTTTGCATTTTACTTCTCATTTCTGTTCCTCGTTCACACAGTCTTCAGTCGACTGTCTTCGTATTTTTGTTCCTTCGTTTTATTGCTCTTTTACCCAAGCCTCCAAAATCTGTCCCATCATACAACTCTCTGAGCAACTCCTTCCTCCTTTTTCTTCTTCTTCCTATTTAATTTTCACGACATTCTGTCGATTCGTCCAAGAGCGTCCGATCTTGTGAAATGATCTTCTTTATGACTCTAGGAGACGGGTTGTATGCTGAAAGGAATGGCGGGCCAGCAATAAAATTCCTAATGGCTGGCATGTCGAGTCCACGACATTTCCGTGAAGCAAGATGAAGATTTGCGACAGAATCTTTGTCTTCCACATGTTCTCTGCGATTTTACTTGATATTTTTTTTTTCTTTTACTTTAACCCTCTCCCTTTTTTCTCTCTCTCTCTCTTGGTCTCGTTTTTTATTCGCTTTTTATTTTACTTTTTGTT
>NC_134792.1:61762528-61780028 GCF_046742065.1 Oratosquilla oratoria | reverse complement strand
AATAAGCAAGAAATGGTTTACTAATAGGGTGGTCAACGAATGGAATAGATTTAGTAACCATGTAGTGAGCGCTGAAACTATCAGTTGTTTTAAGAAACGGTTAGACAACTATATTGATGGGGATGACAAGTGGTGATGGATATAGAGCTGCCTTGTATAGACCTTATGGTCTCTTGCAGCCTCCTTCATTCTTGATAAGTTTATCTTGTTTATATAAACCTTTAATCAACTTAAGAATATCATCAAAAGTATTTTGGTGATAATCTTGAATATATATATATATATATATATATATATATATATGTGTATATATATGTATATATATGTATATATGTATATATGTATATATGTATATATGTATGTATATATGTATATGTATATATGTATGTATATATGTATATGTATATATATATATATATATATAAACATGCAAACGCACGTCCATACATATTTACGTACACACACAAAAAATAAAGGCAGGAAAATACTATAGAACCATATCAACTACAGTCCTGATAAGATGCAGCAAATTAGGGTGGATGGAGGCATAAATGGAACAGAAACGAAACAGCATTGTGTTAAACGACAATTTTTACTGTTAACACGGAAAAAGAATGTGAGCATCTTGGATATGTATGGGCCAAGATGGAAATTAGTGATGTTAGTGAAGAAACACCCCAATTGGTGGGAATCGGACGGAAGAGCTGGACTCGAACCCACCGCTGGGAATATACAAGTGTGTGTGTGTGTGGAGAGACAGAAGAAGCAAGGTAGTTCAGGATTGGGATCGGAGGTAGAAAACTGCGTGTGCGTGATGTCGCCTTGGATGTTTAACATTTTCATGGATATTCACGATTGTCTTTGCTACCACAATCAACTCAGTCGAGGGAAGTTCCCTGTGTAGCGAGAGGATTGATGTATACATGTATGTAAAAAAATAAACGAAATGAAGATCGGGGACTTCGTACATACATACATACATACATACATACAAACATATATACATACATACATACATACACACATACATACATACATACATACATACATACATACATACATACATACATACATACATACATACATACATACATACATACATATACCAAAGATTTTTCCCCTTTACACGGGAGGTAGCCAAAATACAAAACCATAGAAACCACTCCCACCCATTCCATCCCCTACATCCTTCACTCCCGTCTACCCTCCTCCCTCCCTCTTATCTTGGCACCTCCTGGATGACGGTTCATCCCTGCATCTTGTCCACTGCCCTGGGTCAGAAGCAGTGTCGCAAGACACAACACATCCACAGCAAGGCCGCTTTGGGGACTTCGTAAAGTGGAAAGAAGGATAAAGCAGACGCTCCTTAGGAATAGTAAGGTGCTGATAACAGACAAACATAAGCAAGAGGGAGATTGCAAGAGACCATAAGGCCTACACTAGGCAGTTCCGTGTCCAGTACCACCTATCATCCCCATCCATAAAGTTATTTAACATTCTCTAAAACAATTAATAGTTTCAGCGCCCACTACCTGGTTACTAAGTCTATTCCATTCGTTAAACACTTTATTGGTAAACCAGTTCTTGCCTATTTCCTTCTTAAATCTATGGGAATGAAGGAAACGAACGTAAAAGCTTAGCAGAAATTAGATGAGAAAATCCAGAGCTATGTGAAAACAGTAAATATGAATATCAATAAAAGTAGATGGATAAAACTAACTGGAAATGTAGATAGGAGGGTTTGTAACATTTAGGGATTCTGTATATTTGGAATTTAATATAGCAGCGGTAGGGAATACAGAAAAGAAAAGGAAGCGAAGAATGCTGGGAGCAACGTATACGATAGATGCACTGGAAAAGGTATGGGAGAGGGAAAGAAAATCCTAATTGAGACAAAAGTGAACTCATATGCAAAAATAGTGTTGACTACGTCCCGTGAGAGAAGGCAAGATCTAGGCATAATGAAAAATGAACAAAGTATTAGGCAAGAAAATAAGGCGAAATCGAAAAGTTTCATCAAGAGAAAACGAACAGCGTGGTGAAAAGGTGGTGCAGGGGTGTGAAGAAAACGGAACGGGATATATAAGTCAAGAAAGCGCATGATGCAAGTGAAGAAGCTAAAGGTGGAGAAACACCAAACGCGGGTTGGGAGTGGAATGTGAGTGTTTGGAGAGGAAGATGATGACAGTGGAAGAGGAGGTGGTGGAGGACACGGGTGAGCAAAGAAGGAGATACACGGAGGAAAAGAGGAAGGAAAGGAGGAGAGGACGATGGAGAGAAAGAGGAGGCAAGGGAGGGGGAGGATGGGGATGGTGGGGAGGAGATGGGATAAAAGATGGAGTGTAAAGAAACGAAAGAAGGGCGTGAATTTTTATCCTCGTATTTAAATTTATTCATCTCTTAAGAGAACCGAGGAAATAGTCATACTTTTTCCTTATCTTTAGGTTGGAAGAACTCGCAAGGTTTGGTTAAGTTGGTGAAGTCAGAGCTAGCCATTCTAAAACTTCAGCCCCTTACAATCAATACCCGATCAAAACGACTTCATGAAAATTCTCTACAGTGACACCATTAACAGTTCTGTTAACTAAATTCCTAAGAATCGTTTCACATTTGCTTACCACTATCCAAACACTGCATAAGCAAATTGTGAACACGCCCCAAAGATTTGGTGGGACTGATTCTCCTATTGCTTACAGCGTACCCTGTTAAGACTGTGATCTAGTGTGTCTAGGCCAAACTGGAAGAGTCTTGAACACAAAATTGGTAGAACACAAACAATCCATTAAATATGCCCAAGAAAATCCTGCCGTTTTCCAT
Source organism: Oratosquilla oratoria (assembly GCF_046742065.1). Classification (NCBI taxonomy): domain Eukaryota; kingdom Metazoa; phylum Arthropoda; class Malacostraca; order Stomatopoda; family Squillidae; genus Oratosquilla; species Oratosquilla oratoria. The sequence continues at coordinate 61,777,211 of NC_134792.1, read as the reverse complement.
CCTATTAGTCATCATAATCACCGAATTGATTGGAATAAGGCCAAACTAGTGTTCAAGTCTAGTTGTGGTTTCAGGAGGATCGGAAGATAGCTGAATCCGCACTCATCTAAGAATGTCCCAATTTCTACATCTCCAAATGACAAAGATCTTCGGACTTTATTTCACGTTTGAAGACAAGTTTCCTTGTTAGTAATTATCTTCCTCTTGACCCCACATGTGACCCCCGATCCAGGTCAACTGGCCTTTTACGGATACAGTTCCTCGTTCCTGTCCTTCTGGTGATAGAGGGGAATATATTTCTCCAACAACTTCACCTATCTTTTACTTTCCTGAAGAAGGCTACATTTGGCAGCCGAAATATAGAAGTTAACGTTCTCACAATTTTTTTCACTCCGACAGTGGGTTCTCTGTGTGATGTATGTATATACCCATAACCCTTCTACCTTGGAAACTACTTACTGCTGTCTTCTCAAAAGTATTGGAAATGAAGAGTACCTTTCATGAAGAGAAGAAAACGCCAGAATAATCCTCCTTGACTCAGAGGACATTCACTGCACTATCTGTCACCATGAATCAAATAAGTCTGATGTGGTCTGAAGCGTGACTCATTGGCCAGTGCTGTAGATACATTCTAGGGACGGATGGGAGTGTTCCCAAAGTCCAATTGTCTCCTCGTTCTTCACGCTTCCCTTCGCTTACTGTCAAGTCACTGGGAACCCGATTCCTACATGTAGTGAGTCTTCTATCTATTCATAACTAAGTTACGTTGGCTAAAGCTATTGTAATCATTCGTAAAAGGTAGGGCCGGGGTTTCAGTGTGTCTTGTGCCGATGTGCTTCTTGTATGTGGAGACCCTTCTTAGAGAACTCAGAGTCACGCTTCCGATGCCCGCGGAGATAAACCTAGGAATTAAGTCTAGGAACTAGACCTAGGATCTATATTAGCATCGATGACTCGAGCATCTTGGGACTCACAGAGAGGTGATCTATACCCATAGCTTTTAGTGAGTTCAAAACAAATTGAAGTTTGTGATGAACGCAGAAAAGTATAATTTGTGTGTGTGAGTGCGTGTGTGTAGGTGTGTGTGTGTGTGTGTGTGTGTGTGTGTGTGTGTGTGTGTGTGTGTGTGTGTGTGTGTGTGTGTGTGTGTGTACGCGGGTACGCATACACAGTACTTGTTTTGACCTAGCAACCTTAATCCTAGTGAAGGATGGCCGTAGGAAAGCCAAAACTTCCGAAATACTATGACAGAGTCCATCAGTCATATACAAATGAGAAAAAGGTCTATTTTCCCCACAGAGTTTATGAATGAGATGGTTCAACAATCTGTCACAGTGTGTGTGTGTGTGTGTGTGTGTGAGAGTGAGAGATAGAGAGAGAGAGAGAGAGAGAGAGAGAGAGAGAGAGAGAGAGAGAGAGAGAGAGAGAGAGAGAGAGAGAGAGAGAGAGAGAGAGAGAGAGAGAGAGAGAGAGAGAGAGAGAGAGAGAGAGAGAGAGAGAGAGAGAGAGAGAGAGAGAGAGAGAGAGAGAGAGAGAGAGAGAGAGAGAGAGAGAGAGAGAGAGAGAGAGAGAGAGAGAGAGAGAGAGAGAGAGAGAGAGAGAGAGAAAGGTAGAGAGAGAGAGAAAGAGAGAGAGAAAGAGAAATGGACGACACTACGATGCCTGCCGTATCCACGAAGAGCGTCATAAACATCGACATTGGAAGACATGACTCCATCTTGCAACATCAGGGAAATCCCCGTTCCCTGGTTAAAACCCAGGGGCTCACAGCGACACAGGTCATCATGTCCGATCGCCTAAATGTCCAGGTCAAAATGTCCGACGTGTCTAGTCAAAATAAGCGATGATTGTGGTCATAATGTCCGATGATTATGGTCATAATGTCCGATTAATTATCATTCAAGTGAAATATCACATTTGATACGACTATATATTGATAATTAGAAAATAAGACATTTTGACCACTACAATCGGACGTTATCACTATTGTCATCGAACATTATGACCACAGAATTGGTCATAGCAGGCGGATATTATGCCATTCGGACATTGTGACCCTGCACGACAATTTATTTCAGTGCTAAAGTGATTCTTGGGAAACTAAAGAACAGCAACGCATAAGAGATAGGATTACAAGAGAAAAGAGGCCGAGATCTTCTGCTGTAGAGGTCTGACATCATTAACGACATCATCAATGACGCCTTTAGTAAGTCACAGATAGTTTGGTGGCTCCTTGGGTATGCGACAGAAGCGAATAAAATTGCTTGACGATAAATATGATTAAAAGAAAGGGACACTATGGTATGAAAGGGAGGATGGTGATTTTTCGGGAATTGGGTGTCTTTGTCGGATCCAGCACCGAACCGACTCCCCCACTAGAAAGCAAATTCGTTTAGATAAACACCTAAGCAAGATGTTGTAATGACTGTCATTGATTTTATATCATTTGTTTATTTGTTTTATTATAATTTGTCTGTTTGTTTATTATTATTTGTTAGATTCTCATTTATCATTAGTTATATGTCAATTTATTATTATTTACTATTTACCTGTTTGTTTATTACTAGACCTATGCATTTATCTATTTTTTTATTATTATTTATATTATTATAGTTTCTATTTTTATTTATTTATTTTTTATTCATCATTATTATATTTTTTCGCATCCGACCTAGTTATGGGCCAAACGGTCTCCTGTCGACATGCTCCGCCTTTGTAATCCTTATACAAACGGTTGTCGAAAGGTTGTCACATAACACACATACTCTCAAGTATGTGATGAAATAGTGTTTTTCTTTAGGATATTTCAAATACAGTATATATTCACACAGATCATACATAAAGAACGCTGTCTATAAAATTTTAGACATTTTATTTATACATGAGACAAAATAGTGCTTTTTCTTTCCAAGTTAAAAAAAGAAAATTAAAGCTCGTATTGCATACTTTACTTAGCATCGCATAGCAAGAGAAATATTTTATCAAAATGAATTCATTTTGTTACTGTATTCGATTTTACATTGATAAAATTCTAATATTGCAGTTATTAAACAAATATACTTTTCACACACCTTCGACAAACGTTTTCTAAAAGTACACAACCATTGATTTCTGGGGGGATCCCCAAACCTTATAGAGGTCCTACACTCGGAAATTAATCTCATCCCACATTGTCATAAACACTGAATGAAGAAATAAACAAATAAGAAAATAAACAAATAGATAAATAAATGAATAGATAAATTAATAAATAAGTAAAGACTTTAATAGATGAATAAATAAATTAACAAATAATGAATAAATAAATTAATAAAAACAAACAAATAAATAAGTAAATAAATAGGTAAATAAATTAATTAATGAATATGTATATAGATAAATAAATACATGAAGGAACTAATGAATAAATAACTAAACTCATATTATCGACCCCATGGCAAAATGAATTCAGACATGAGCCAAGGAAAGCAAACACAGCATTTGAGAGAGGAGGACAAAAGAGCATCGCAAGAATTACGAGCTCAAACGAAAAACAAGTCAACAGAAATTTCATCTCTGTTGAGAAAGATTTCCTTGAAAAAAATAAAATCGCCTGACGAGAGAAACGATAAACATATCGACTAGCCTTTCCATCTAATTGAATACAATCACTAGACGACATCTATGGCGAATTCTATTAACCCTTAGAAGGAAGAGGGTTACCTGATGTTCTAGTTAAGTGTATTACGCTTATCAGTTTATCTACAAAACCTAACAATATTTTTCGTAACTATAGTTAACAAAGTTAATAGGATTCTTCTTTCTGGTGGTAGAAATTGATCGCCAGGGATGGCGAAAGGGTTTAAAAGTACGACCCAGAGAGTAAATTGTGAAACGCAACGAAGAGAGAGAGAGAGAGAGAGAGAGAGAGAGAGAGAGAGAGAGAGAGAGAGAGAGAGAGAGAGAGAGAGAGAGAGAGAGAGAGAGAGAGAGGAGGAGAGAGAGAGAGAGAGGAAGGGACGAGGAGAGGAGTGAGAGGGAGGGTGATGGGGAGAGAGGAGAGGAGAGGGGTGGAGAGGGGGAGGGGAGTGTGAGGGGAGAGAGAGGAGAGGAGAGAGAGACAGAGAGAGAGAGGAGAGGAGAGAGAGACAGAGAGAGAGAGAGAGAGAGAGGGAGAGGGTGGAGCTGAGGGGGGCAGAGAGGGGAGGGAGAGAGGAGAGGGACGAGAAGAGAGGGAGACGGGAGGAGGAGGAGAGCGAGGAGAGCGGAGAGGAGAGAGGGGAGAGGCAGGACGAGGAGAAGGGAGGAGGAGGGAGAGAGAGGAAGGAGAGAGGAGAGTGGGAGAGGAGAGGAGTGAGGAGGGGGAGACGGGAGGAGGAGAGGGCGGGAGAGGAGGAGGGTGAGACTGAGAAGAGAGAGAGAGGATGGGAGTTAGGAGGGAGAGAGAGGGGGACGGGAGAGTGAGAGGGAGGAGGGAGGAGAGGAGAGAGAGGGAGGGGAGGAGGACGAGTGAGAGGGGAGGACGAGGAGCGAGAGGAGAGGGGAGGGAGAGAGGCGAGAGAGAGGAGGAGCGGAGAGAGGATGAGTGAGGGAGGAGAGGGAGAGAGTGGAGAGAGAGAGGAGGGGGAAGAGGAGGGAGGAGTGGGGATGGCGGAGAGAGAGAGAGGAGGAGAGAGAGAGAGAGAGAGGAGAGAGAGAGAGAGAGAGAGAGAGAGAGAGAGAGAGAGAGAGATAGCAAAGGAGAGAGAGAGAGAGAGAGAGAGAGAGAGAGAGAGAGAGAGAGAGAGGAGAGTAGAGAGATAGTAGAGAGACAGAGAGATACTAGAGAGGAGAGAGAGACAGAGAGAGAGAGACAGAGAGAGAGAGAGAGAGAGAGAGAGAGAGAGAGAGAGAGAGAGAGAGAGAGAGAGAGAGATTTAGCTATAATCCAGCTTTATCAACACATTCAAACTCTTTCGAGTGAGTTTATTCAGCCAAGGGACATCCCGCTCTCTCTCTCTCTCTAAAAAATTGGTTCAAATCCTTCGCTGAAATAGCTCGTTTGAAGTATCTTATTCGGGTTGGGGATAGAATCTGTACTCGTGACGATGAAATGAACAGAACCCCTACGGATCAGAGCCACTCATAATTCTTTTGTCATTGAAAAGTCGTCTTCAAAGAAGAAATAAAGTTGAATACTTTAAACTCCTGCCAACGATGAAATGAACAGAACCCTTATGGACCAGAGTTTCTTCGTTCTGTTACCCCAAGGACAGAAGCAACGGAGATTGTTGATAAATTACCAATGTCCAGGCCATGACAGCCTGTTAGATTCAACCTATCGGGGAATAACTAAATCTAGGATCTATATCAGCATTTGGAGGAATAATCTAGGTGTCGTTCGCACATCAACTAGAAAGTAACTCAGAAACTAGGAAGAAACATCTAGAGACAGTTACAAACTATCACTATTAATGAAAAATAAATCGATGTTTAATTGAACTTATAAAGGTCCTAGAAATTCAGTGTTTCCCAATCAAGCAGTCCAGCACTCCTAAACTAATATCTTATTACTAGAAGGATAAAGGAAAGTGTATGTATTAAACAAATTTAGATCTAAGAAGGAAATAGATAAGAACTGGTTAAGTAATAGAGCGGTCACCGAATGGGTTAGACTTAGTAACCATGTCGTGAGTGCTGAAACTATCGGTTGTTTTAAAGGTTAGATAACTTTATGGATGGGGATGACAGGTGGTAATGGGCATGGGACTACCTAGTATAGGCCTAATGGTCTCTTGCAGTCCCCTTCAGTCTTTTGTTGTTATATTTTCTGAATACCTAAGAAACCTCAACTAGATTTTTCATAATCTTCAGAAACCTCCGCTAGGTAGCATTTTTCACAATTTTCATTTTTTTCATCTTGATATTAGTGCGATAATTTTGACAAAAAAATTAATTCTTACGAAATTACGTTAGGTTAAAATGAAAACGCTATAGTAGAACCAAATTTTCCGTAGCACGTGGAGGTGTTCAAGTGGATCAAAGGCTTTAACAAGGGTGATGCAAACAGGGTCATCATATTAAAACAACAGGGCAGGACTCGCAGTAATGGTTACAAACTGGACAAATTTAAATTTAAAAAGGAAATAGGCAAGAATTGGTTTACTAATAGGGTGGTCGACGAATGGAATAAACTTAGTAACCATTTAGTAAGCGCTGAAACTGTCAGTTGTTTTAAGAAACGATTAGACAACTTTATGGATGGGGATGACAGGTGGTGATGGATGCGGAGCTTCCTAGCGTAGGCCTTATGGTCTCTTGTAGTCTCCTTTATTCTTATGTTCTTATTAAGCTGAAGGAAGCTGTTGTTAGGGACTACACTTTCCCAACGCATCTGTCTCCTCGGCTGAAGAGGGATAAGGCACCCTAGGTGGACGGTCCTCCCACAGAGCCGAATTAAAAGAATATAAAACAAAAACCCTTCAACGGATGCTGGTCGAGCGGATTGGAGCGGCGCTACTTGTGACGTAGGTCGGAGTGACGGTGGTTCAAACCCTGCTGCGAGCGAGTTGGACCAAGAGCATGGTTCATTAAATCCCGCGCTACAAAGTCCTCTGTAAAGGGCACTGTTCTAGCCTCTTGATACGGGTAGTTTGCGACGTTAAATAGTATCATATTTCAACTAAATAAAATAAGATGATCACTTGAAGAAGAAGAAGAAAAAGAAGAGGAAGATGATGATAATGAAGAAGGAAAAGAAGAAGAAGAGGAAGAAGAACAACAACAACAACAAAAAGAAGAAGAAAAAGAAGAAGAAAAACAAAACAAAAGCGAACAATGAACAAAGCGAAAGGGATAGGGAAGGTTGTCTTTAAGTCTTTTGCCACAGAGAATGAAGGCTTTCCTTGCCTGAATAGAATCTCCTGGCGGCAGCTAGAATAGGTACTAAGGTGACCTGTAGTTCCCACTGTCAGAGGAGAGAAAAGTTGTAATACGAAGATACGTATATTACGATCATTATCTATGATCCTCTTCAGCGTGGTTATACATTAGTGGGCTTATATACTAGGCGGGGGAGGGGGGTTTACATTCCATCTCACAAATGTGAAAGAACATCTAACTCGCTTAGATAGAACTTAGAACTCGTTTAGATAGAACTTAGAGCTCACTTAAAAGTGTACCTTGAAGTGTATCCAATGTGGCACATTTGGAATTTTTATGATTAACGCTAAACGATCTTATGCAGTTAGAGGACCATCTAGATTGCAAGGAATGAAACAGAGGGTATATCATAATCATAGAAAAATGTGCAAAACTAGATTTTAAGGTAAGCAGAAGAGTTGTGGTGAATCACCCGGTACTATTTTCCTAGAATAGTTTAATCTATGACCTTGCTGGAAGAGAACACCAAGGACCATAGCAAAAATAAGAAGAAAGAATTAGAAAAAAAAAACTGACTCGTTTTTAGCTACTGTCAGATTGTTAAAAAATTCTGATAATTCGATTAAGGTATTCTTGAATGACTTCAAGGAAACATACAACAGTATACATAGGAACGGATAATGAAACATAGAAAAACTTGGCATAACAATAGGAGTAAATATAATGATTATAGAACAGTAAGGAAATTAGAACTTGTGTTGAAGACAACAAACTAAACGATAACAGGTCCAACGTGTATATATATATATATATATATATATATATATATATATATATATATATATATATATGTATATATATATATATATATATATATATATATATACATATATATATATATACATATATATATATATATGTATATATATATACAGGCACACATATATGAGATTGTTGTCTGAAAGAGTTTGTATAGGAAGGAATGCTTTCGGTCAGTGACAAAACATGATGAAACTTAATTGATGAAATTAGATAAATTGATAAGTTAACTAAATAGTTAACATTCAAATTTATCAACAGGTAGATCAGTAAACAAGTAATTAAATAGATGAATAAATATATAAATGAATAATTATAGATACATAAACAAACGTATCGTAAGTCATTGAATAAACGTGTTGTTGAATTAAAATACATAAATAGATAAATAAATATGTTTTAATAAGAAATACATAATAGACGCAGATGAAATGATAATTAAACATAGAAAGGAAAAGTCTCACTGTATACCATTAAAAATTTACTTGACTTAATCTCGAAAACTAAAATTGCTTTAGATACGCTCGCCTGTATAGAAAGTTTATTCCATTCCACGACTACGCAGTTGGCGAAGTTGGCTCTACTTATCTCTAGAAAGAATTTATAGTATGAAAGCTTGGCCTTGTCTTACGCCGTCTAAACTAGTGTTTAACCTGATTTGCTTACAACCTCAACACTCCATGTAGTTAAGCTTAAGGTGTTATCATATTGGGCTTCCACGGGCTTCACAAGCATCGGTCGTTGAGAATTCGTTACAATATTTGATTTTTAAAACCTCCAAATATTGAATTATCTTTCTATCATATATACCAAAGCTGAATGATGAACTAAGAGATTGTAGAAATATACGAAGATTAGACATACTATTGAAATGCTCTTAGAAACGTCTAGATTTCCGTAAGCAAAGTCATATTCTAGTTAGTCAAACGGAAGTTGAAGGTAGGATGTTGAAGGAAAAATATCCTAGTGTGATACCCTCTTTAGAAAGTCCAACACCAACCTGGAATATAGTTCCAGGGACAGTACATGAAACAGAGCTTTCCGGTGCTCCAGGTTATGAAGAGCCAATGTAAACTTTGATGCTATTGTATTTCTTTCAGTCTTGTGGGTAGCACATGGAAACCCCCCTTCACCATAATAAAATCACTTGGCGACAGGGAAATGATACGAAGAAGTCGGTCTTTGTCTTCGGGAAGTTTTAAGATCCTGAGGAACATCAAGTCTATCTCGATTCTCGAAAAAAAAAACATGTTTACGGGTGGTGAATGGCCAATTGTCTTGCTGCATGGCTTCTGATCCGGGCAGTGGGCGGGATACAGGGATGACCCTTCATCCATGAGGAGCTAAGAGAGAAGGGACAAAAGCTTGGTGTCAGGTAGGTGTGGGTGAAGGGAGGGTGCATGCCTTGGGTGGCCACCTCCCTAGTAAGGTGGAAAGAGGGCTTTTGGTATATGTATGTACGAGTTCCTGATTGAAAGTGGAATAATACATGGACGCTTACTAACATCCACCTAGTTTAACCCTCTCAACACGGTGAAGCACAGTTGAGAGAAAAAGTTCTTCAGCACTTTCAGAGGTGCTAAGTAAACAAAGACTAAAAAAAAAATGTCGTATAAACACAAGTGAGCTAATGATGTTTCTTCTACTACTTCTGCTACCGAGGCTAATCTTAGCGGACACTTCTTTTATTTTTCTAAATACCAATTCTAAAATATTTTGATCACAACAATTTTTCGAAAACCTTTTTCTAATTCTACGTGATAGCTCCTTCGGGCGGGGAAAGGGGAGAGGGTCAATACGCCCTAAATGGCGCCTCATCGACTGAAACTTCTCCCAGGTCGATGGTCATGCACATCCAGGTCAACATGAGCACCATACAGTGTCTGAAGACACGAGCGAGAATATAGTTCTCAATGACAGACCCGTCTCCTTTGTCTGGAAAAGACAAACAAACACGAGCAACACTTTGCTGGTGGTTTGTCTTCTGAGTTCGCCACCAAACAACATTTTCACTTGTGGCTGCAGAGACTATATGATCATACAGTCGGAGCTTAATCTAAATCAAATCCCTCTGTCCTCTATCGAAACAGAATCCAAGCTGACAAAAGCTCTCTCGCAAACGTAAGAAACATACGAATAAATAGATGAATTAAATGTCGTAGATGTTGTACCAGCTTGTCAGTAACCAATTTTAACTCCAAGAAACAAAATGTCCGACCTCATCAAGGGCACGTGACTGGAGGCTTCCCTAGTTCCATTTTGTAGTATTTCCCTCTGTATATATATTTTTGTCTTCCTACTCTGTGTATGTAACTGCTGAAGAGGATCACAGTCAGTAGTTGAAATTTACGGTTTACTCTGTATCTCAGCTTATCTTTCTCCGACATTCTTCGACAGTGGGTTTAATTTTTAAGTAGATGAATGTAAAGGTAAGGTGGTACAGGGTATTAATACGTCGTCTTTTTGACTGAATCTTAATGCTACATCGTTCCTTACCTTCTCAATCAAAACAATCTGTAGATATCAAATTCGTGCAATAATATTGTTTACCCCGATGCAATTAATTTTCTTTAAAGATACTGATTTTTTTTTCCGATTAAAGAATATAGGACGATGATATGATATAATAGGATATAAAAACTGCATTAACATCTTCTATAATCACAAAGAAGTTAAGGTTATCCAAATAGCATGGAGTCGTTCTTAGTGTTATCTTCACATACAATTATTGCTTCAGATGATTGTGGATAAGTTTCATCTGTGATTTTTAAAACCATCTCCATGAAAAAACAAGTAACAAGAGTGATGCTCTGCTCTTCCACACACCTCTGTAGGATAGACAAACTTGAATATCGTAGATTTGAGTCTATGTCCTAAGTTGTCGATCATATTCCAGAGAGAAGATACCCAAGAAGGGAACCCTGAGGAACTCCGCTCGTAGCTTTTCAAGCAAGAGGCTTTGTCATTTATAATAAGACGTTGTTTACAAATAATGTTTCCTCGCTTAAAACATTTGAACCAGAGACATATGGATAATCTAATACAATATTATAAAAGTGTATGATGACATCAACATTTAGAATATTTTTACACTAAATACTAACTGAACAAGAAATAATGGACTCAAGCTGTTGGAACGTAGATCAAACCTAGAAGCAGATAGAAGCAACAGGGTCATCAATGAATAAGATATATTTCCAACAAATTTTGTTCCAAGTTTTAAGAACATAAGAGCATAAGAATGGAGAAGACTGCAAGAGACCATAAGGCCTACACTAGGCAGTTCTATGTTCCTTACTACCTTTCATTTCTGTCCATAGAGTTAATCTTCTCTTAAAACTACTAATTGTTACAACGCGCACACCTTTGTTACTAAGTCTATTCCATTCGTTTTAAAATTCATTTGCATAAAAAAAAACTTCACTGTCATTGTAATGCCTCTCGACATAAATTTAGTTTAATCTTGTTTAGGAGAGCATTGATACTAAAACTTTTTCAAAGTCGAGATATACGAAAACTTCACTGTATCTAATGTCGTAGTTTGAGACGTTCGTGTTGTAAAATTCAAGGGAGTTATTTGAACCCTTGCTGATTGTTATTTGATACACTTTTGTTGTCTAAATTAATTTGGAAGGCAGCTGCTATAGTTAATTTCATCCATTCCTTCATAATTTCAGTAATATTTCCAGGTTTGGAGTTTTCTAGAGCCTACTTTTCACTCTTTATGACTACAAGAGTATTTTCAATCTCTGTTTGCCAGATATATCCTCAATTGCGGCAGATCCTTTTTCTATGTTAATCATCAGTGACTAAATGAATATTCTGTTTCAAAGATCTTGGATAACAACTGTCATGTCTAGTTGTTTTCGTTGACTTCAAGTCTACCTATGCATCCATCATCATTTTCCAATTGTCATATCTACAGAACCGAAAAAGTATGTAGGATGGTGTTTTGTTAATAAATACAGAACCGAAATTAATATTTGATCCCTTTACTTCTGACGAGTCACACATAACTGAAAAAGAACAATCTATTGGGAGTCAGAATAAGAGAAGTGCCAACTGAGACGGGTAACCTTTGGCACCCGTGCCAAACTTGGCACGTGACAGGGTCGAGCCTGGCACGCCAGGTGGCTTTGAAAACTTAAAACTGGTAAAAGAAAAAGTAGCATCACCACTTCATATGAACAAAACGTGATAAGAGATGAAACCGAGACAAGAGAGTAGAGGAATTAATATTCATCGGAATCTCTATTCTGTCTTGGGTAATGGAGATACATGGCAATAATCATCATTATCATTTGGGGGCATACGCCAGGGAGTGCTTAGCTTCACTCACACGCCGAGGCCAGTCCCCACAGTCTCTCCAAGAAAGCTCCCATTCAGACACCCTCCCCATTCCAAACAACTCTCGACAGGTTCCAGCCATGAATTCTGTGGGCATCTCCTTCGTCTCCTCCACCGAGGGTTTTCTCTTGTGGAGACAACGCTGAATAGGATCAACATCAGAGAAAATGTGCCACATGCCCATATATCCAAAGTTGATGTCCGCGAATTATACTGGTAACAGGCCTAGACTGAGTCCCACAAGCGAATTCATAATTCATTTGCTACTGAAGAGGTCACACACAAATGGGTAGGATAGCTATGCGGTGACCAAAACAATCGTTGAACTACTTAAACGTTAGGGAAAGGTTTAATATCTTTTGTTAAAATCCTTTCTCAACCAAAGAGTTAAGATAAAGTACAATATTTGGTAAATAACTCTGAATGGAGAAAGTCTAGACAAGGCAGATGTTAAGGACTAAATTTTAATCCTTTCAAGGGCTAATTCGCCCTTATAATTTCTATTCTCGCCGCTGTAAGGAATGTTATTTAGCTAAAAACTACAACAACAGACCCGCACCTCAGTCAAATATCTAGGTGAGATACTTTAATCAAGATAACGCAAATAAAGATTGAAACCAGGCAGAGAATGATGAATGATTGTTCTCACACGAGACTGGTACGAAAAATAGATAACATTCACGAAGTACAGGAAAACCAGACAAAAAAGATGTGATAAAAAGATCAAATTGAATAGAATAAAAAGAAAATGAAAGAACTCCTAAAAAAGAGACAAAAGAGAATGTTGGTGAGAGGGACATATATGAACTGGAGAGAAGTAACGAGCGTAGTACCACAGGGATCGGTGTTGGCTACGATCAGAATCCTCGCGTTCACCACTGACCTACACGACCTCCAAGAAGGGACTGGTGGGATCTTAAGTATATTTGAGGGCGACAAGAATCTTCTGAGGAGAACCAAGGTCAGCAGATTTTGTAAAAGAAGAAAGAAGAAGAAGAAAAGAAAGAGGCCTTGGAAGAGGATCTGAACAGAATACTACTACTGGAGAGAGAGAGAGAGAGAGAGAGAGAGAGAGAGAGAGAGAGAGAGAGAGAGAGAGAGAGAGAGAGAGAGAGAGAGAGAGAGAGAGAGAGAGAGAGAGAGAGAGAGAGAATTCTTATAACCTTAGATGATGAATGTCTAACAAAAACAGGTATAGCAAATAACCTGACGTCATACAAAGAAAATTTCGAAGCTGTACTTTTAAAACCTCTCTCTGGGCATGGCGTGCGTTTCCTATCATTAGAGAGTAGAGTTTGACTGACATTATTTGCTATACTTATGCAAATTACCGGTAGATTTTATAGATAAGCCAGTGAACCAGATGAACTTGACTAGAAAACCAGGAAGAATTCGACTTCTTAATGGCGGGAAGCGTCGGGGAAAGATTTTAAAAGTACGGCTCTTAAAAATTAAAATCTAACTTAACGCCATTATTACCTGACCTGTCGCCTTGCAATCTTATTCATTTGGACTCGACAGAGGAATCTACTTCGCAAATAATATTCGACTAATGCTATTTCGTTCTGCTGCAGTGGAGATCTCTCACACAAAATAGTGGTTTGATGGTGTGGATAAGTTTTAGGATTGTTGTTGTTGAGGAAAGCTTCTTTCAGGATTTATTTATATTTATAAGGTCACAAGACGCGGTAAATGACAGTGTGGGTAATTTCTAGCCTTTTAGCATTCGGGGTCACGTTCCCTTACCTGAATAAAATCACCTGACGGCAGAGCAGAATAATCTTCTGAAGTCGAAAAAGGCATCGAGAGATGTTAAGGACTTATGTAAAGTTGCTGCACAAGTTTACAGACGAAATATTTGAAAAAAATATATGTATATATTCCTACGTTCGAGAATGTATCTTCTATGTACTTGTCCTACACTAAATGGTATGTCCTAGGAAACCAAACTAGAGGATATAGGACTAAAAGCAATGAAAGCGGGGAAATGACCATAATGTAAGTAAAAGCGAATAAAAATAAACAATTTGTAAACAAAGAAAGCTCCACTCAGGAGCCAGAACAAGTGGAGATTGAATATAAACTTAAAAAAAAAAAAAAAAAAAAAAAAGTTAGAATATTCATCTTCCGAAATAGAGTGATAGACTTATGTACTGATCTTGGAGAAGAGCTAGTGCAAGCCCAAACTACAAGAATATCGACGCCAAATGGAGAGAGCAAAGAGGAGACAGGCTCCGTCTCGTAGGATACAAATTGGTAAGTACGAATAGATGAGTATATGTACACATCAATATGCATGCATACATGCACACACACACACATACAGAGACACGCACACACACAATATACACGTATATGCACTACAAAAATATTACATGCATATCATAGATTGTGTGCAACTGCATCTATACGCACAATATCATATGCATATATGTACATATACTCGTGTATACACGCACATACAAGTACACATACATATATATATGTGCATGTATACGCACAGTATATACGTAGATATACACACAAATACATATAAAACATACATACTTTTAACACAAATGCACGTATGTATTTGCATATGCATGCATGTACCTATGGTGTTCGTGGAAGCGTAAGTAAATGCATGACTAAGTGGACCATAAAATGGAGTAAACTGACCTTGTGGACGAGACGTCTT
>NC_134792.1:61750028-61760028 GCF_046742065.1 Oratosquilla oratoria | reverse complement strand
AATTTGGAATGATATTTCATAAAATTGATATCAACAATGATTATTTGTTCTTGTGAGTAAGCGATTATTTTGACTAAAGTCTTTACTTAATATATCTTTTTGATGAAATATATTTTTGTCATTATTTCAAGTATTTTTTAATAATAATAATCACATTAAATTGGGACTAATGATATCAAGAATCTACAGATTTTTTGGTTGATAATGAAAGTACAGGATTATAAATAATCAAAATAAAAAGTATTGATATCAATATTGTCTCTTAATGATCAATACATGAGATATATAAAGATCTGCTGATTCTTTGGTTGATAATGGAAATACAGGAGAGAATATAAATAATCAAAATAAAAACTGTTGATATCAATATTGTCTTTTAATGATCAGTACGTAAAATATTTAAGGATCTGCTGTTTCTTTGGTTGATAATGAAAATACAATATAATATAAATCATCAATATCAAAACTATTGATATCAATATTATGTCTTAATGATCAATACATTGATGGTAATTCAACAACAAAATATTTAGAATAACTAAATCCTATTGCAACTGACAGAGACGACATTATTTGGGGATTTTTTTCATGTCCATTCAAATTCATAATCTATATTCATTACTGTCGATTAAGCATTTGGTTTATATAACTATAAAACTAATTTTTCATTTCTGTTTTACTTATTTATTCATTTATCAACTTATTTAATTATTCATCTATTCATTTTAAGTTGGCGAAATTGTCTGTTATTTCCCGTTTTCTTGAAATTACGAATTTTCGTTTTCTTTTCGAGTTTGAAATGCGCATTTCATCAAGAGTGATATTCCAACGGATAAAATTATTATCTTATCTCTGACAAATATCTATCAATCTAAAAAAATCGATACGGAATTTTCTGTAAAACAATGAAGGAATTGGAAGAAAAAACGTTGAATTAAGACTTAACGAGACCATGCATGTTGTCTTTGACAAAATGGAGTGTCAAAATAAAGTTCGTTTTCTCTCAGTCTGACCCTGGAACGCTAATCAAGGTAGAGCTGTATTTATTTAGTATATACTTGCGAATAACGATAAATGAATAAATAAATAGATAAAAATAGATATATAGATAAATAAATAAATACATGAATAAAAATATTTGAATAAATAGGTAAATGTAAATACATAAACAATGAGTAAATGTATAAAAGATTTTCGCCAAATTGGCGTAAGTAGCTTTTCAGAAAAAAACTTGTTAAGCTGTTGAACTAATTTTCCTGTTTATACTGACCTCTGTAACAGAATGCAAACTTTTCAAACTTAGAAAAAGAAAAAAGAAACAATGATAATTTCACTATAATTAAACAGAAAATAAATGGATTGTGCTCTAGGACCAACTTGGCAAATTGTCTAATAAACAAACGAGATAAAAAAAATTCTTGTTTAGGCCGTCGCTAGTAATAGATTTTCTTTTTTCTTTTCAAAACAATTAGAGCAGCTTGGTCTCATTTAACAGAATAATTGTCATTGATTTACTCAAATATCTCTTTATATATCTAATATCTACTAATATTACTATTTTTCCTGGAGCATTTAGCATATTTACATTTTCCTGTATATTCATTATCACAATACTATAATCATTACGACTATAAATAATTGCAATTATTCATCTATTCATTTATTTGGTCACTTATTTACATACTCATTAATTCATTTACCTATCAAATATGCATATTATATTTACCTGTTCATCTGTTTATATACAATATTCATACTTTCCATTTGTCTGCTAATTTGAATTATCGAGTAATATATTTACTTATCTATCTCTTAATTTATTTATGTTATTTATCGAGTAATATATCTACTTATTTATCTCTTCATGTATTTATTAATTTTATATATCGAGTAATATATTTATTTAAATTTACATTTATTTTCTAGCAGATGCGGTCATGGATCATAACAGTGATGTATCAAACTGTGTCTCGGTTGTTCTAGTCTCGCATCTCTTTCTTCAGAACTGCTACCAAATGTTTCTAGTTGTTTCTAGTCCAATCAAGGTAACCAAGTATTATTTTGATTTCTAGATAGATGTAAAACAAGAATACTGAGTCAATGTTGACCTTCGTGATGTGTCAGCAAGATAATGAATTCAAGTCATGATTCTTGATTAATTATCACCTCTTTACAGAACCTGTCGAACGCTCTCTCCCCAATAAAAAGTAGAATTGCATAAACTCCATTGTCCATATTAATGAAAATTACCGGTAGATTTTGTAGATAATACAGTAAACTAGATACGCTTAACTAGAAATCTAGAAACATGCTACTTTCTGATTATACTAGAAAGCGTTCAACCGACATACTTTAGATGATAGAGAAACTCGTCAAGAAAAAATAAGATTGTCTAAACAGCCACAAACAAATACTAAAGGTTCTTATTTCAAAGGAAGGACCTTAAGTGTACAAATGGCAATACATAAGGCATTCAATCAAAACTAACAGTGTCAAACTAACATCATATATCCCCGAAAAAGACATCTAGAGGCTCCTAGTCGACATAAGACTCCAGTAGATGCTATTCTTGTCAGTACAAGAAATACGGACAATATGACTACTGCCACTAGATACTGACAACGTAAGGACACTTGGAACGAATAGATTAGATTAGGTTTAATATTGCAAGTCTTCTTTTCGCTAAGTAAAGACTACGATAGCATCTGCATGAAATGCAAAATACTAAACAAATATTAAAAGAATAAAATTGCACTATCTTATTTTACAAAATATTTCGTTTCATCACAATGTTATCTATGGCGTCCTTGCTATAAAAAAATTTCCTTAATTTTTTTTTTTAGCTTTTTGTCGAATTTTTGCTTTCAAGGCGCCAAATGTCGGGAAAAAGGAATTTAATTTGTTCTTCTTTCTTAATAATTTTATCATATAAACCTACAAATCTGTAGTGAATCTGGAACCTTTCGTGACGTCCCTGTGGGTCTAAGTCACTCTGTAATCTGCTCATCACAGATTCTCTTAGGCTTCATTTCTACTGTCCTCTTTAAATCTCTCTCTCTCTCTCTCTTCATGACATCAGCTCTTCTGCGGGATACTGTCCTCAAAAGAGAATAGTTCGAACCCATAACCCAGGGATCTTCATAAACAGCCACGTGGCCTAAAACCATGCAAGGAGGACAGAAACTGTTGACTGTTTTAAGACAAGATTAGATAACTTTATGGATGGGGATGATAGGTGTTAGTGGGTTCGGAGCTGCCTTATGGTCTCTTGCAGTCTCCTTCATTCTTATGTTCTTAAACACTAGGAAAAATTTTGCATTGTCTACTGTGACGTGGTGTCCGCCGGCGTCACGTGATTCCCGTGCCCCCTTTTACAGCGTGACGTCACTGACATCACACACTTAATGTGACGGAGTATATACATTCTAGAAATCAAGCACCTTGGACACTTCTTGGAGTGTCAATGTCTGACATATCTTGCAGCAAAGATGTACAAGACTTCGTATCAATTCAAATTAAGTCTCGTTTTATTCCTCCCATCATAACAACAACCTGTGACTTATAACCAATTTTGTATATCGACACACCTAAGTGTCATATAACTTATTTCCCCAACTGTACCTCACGAGATTACTCTGTGACGTGCAAACACAAACCCCCATGCCACGTCACGTGGTCACCTTTCCTCTCAGAGCACCTACCACGTGCGACCCGTCACTTCAGTGACATGTCACAGAGCCTACCGCATCACGGGTCGTGACGCTCGTGGTGTGAGCTGTCCGCCACGTGCGAAGTGTGACGTTCTTGTCACGTAGGTGACGCACGCAAGGTCTGAGAGTCTGCAAAGGGGTTCTCTCTCGCTCTCTCTGCAGTAATTGCACTACTCCTGAACGTAAATTAAGGATCTGCCATCCAACGCTAAAGCGAATGTGGGGTGGGGGGTGGGGGGGTGGGGGCGTTATCCGCCACAGCGGCTGCTGCGTTGCCCCGTATCTTCGTCCCAGAAGCTTAATGTTCCTTCCCTCCCCAGCACTTTTACATGGCCAGGAAAAAAAACACACACACACGCATGCACACACATGTACACACATATACAAACACATACACAAACACACCTGTATATCTATACATGATAACCATACACCTTCTGTACACACACACACACACACACACACACACACACACACACACACACACACACACACACACACACACACACACACACACACACACACACACACACACACACAAATTCACCCTGGGTTGGTGTAACCATGGCTCTCTATGTACCAAACGGTCATCCTGTATCAGTCCGGATTTTTTCTCCTTTTCTTCTACAAGAAAATAACTTTGGTACTAAATCCGTTCTGAGCTCAGGAATTTGGTGGCCACGGAGATTACACCGTTGGTTTATATGTTCAAAAATTTACTTATTTTTATACATATGTTTTAATAAATCAATTTTATACTATCAAGAATGCTTTGGTTAAGGTGATATCAGCTAGCACGTAGTGGAGTGTAACTTATATCCCTGGAGTCTAGCAGAAGCACGGCTAAGTCTTTAATGCACTTAAAACTCACTAAAATACCACTAACACTCTCTGTCGTGAGTGTTCGTTTGATTTCAGTACAAGACTAGACAGAATGTTGCAAAGGCATCAACACTAACGCAGCACATAGGTCTTTTGTGGCGTTGAAGTCACTGACTGGAAGAGAATTTTAGTGTGACTAAAGCTACGTCACATTTTGACACTAATGCATTGTTCTCCTGTCGAGTGGGCACTAAGAGAACACTAACGAAGTCACTCGTTGTCACTAAGGACATTGTTTATCCACACGACTGAACAGGGTTCCCCACAAACGCGCCACCATCGTCTTCATAGCGACAGTTTCAGAAGTCAGACGGCCAAGCAACGCCACTAACACGTCACTGATCACCACTAACAAGAGTTTCGTTACGTCACCACTAAAAACACGACAAGAGCACCAGCGAGACGATGTCGACACTAAATAAGCGTCTCCATGGCCAGACACCACTGACAAGCCTCACTAGCTGCCCCAAGACGTCACCACCATCATCATCATCATCACCCAGCTCTTTCAGAAACACCCCAAACTTGAATCGCCTAACACGCTACAGACGACCAGAACACTACCAAACCCGAGGACACAACTAACACATTTCTGGATTACCAGCAGGATCCCACAGACGCACTGGCCAGCTGTGGGTGAGTCGACCAGTGCCCACTACAGCGAAGGTACTAAGTGCACATCGGGCGGACGGGGGGAAATTGAGGGAGGTGACCGAGCGGCGAGAGCTGAGGCGAGCGTGCGTGCGTCGACAACGGCTGTCGCGAGGCTACTGAACACGATCCGTCCCAGCACGTGGGGAGAGAGGGACGACTCGGCTGGCCCAGCGAGCGAGCGAGGGAGGGGCATCGTCTTGGGCGCCCGCCCGCTCGGCAGGGGTGTGTTCGTACATACGGTAGTGCCTTCCTGCATGCCTGCTTGCCTGCTTGCCTGCCTGCCTGACTGCCTGACTGCCTGACTGCCTGACTGACTGCCTGTTCTCGTGTGTGTGTGTGTGTGTGTGTGTGTGTGTGTGTGTGTGTGTGTGTGTGTGTGTTTGTGTTTGTGTGTGTGTGTATGTGCCTGTGTGTGTATGCGCATATTTGTATTCTCCGTGTTTGTGTGGTTGTCTATGTGTATGTGTGCATGCTCATGAGCGCTTGCATACATGTACACTTAGATGTGCATGAATATTTGATGTATTCATGTGTGTTTTTGTACACAAATGTTAGTTTGTATGTGTGCTTTTGGTGGTGAGTGCATACGTGTATCAATGTGTGATTTTGTATATTTGTATCTATGTGTGTGGTTCATGATGGTCTTGGATCACGTGCTGTACTCGTGATCGACAACTATTCCCCTCCCGGATGAGTACTGAAAGCGCGCGTGTGTGTATCTAAGTATTTGTTTACCAATCAGTGGTTTTCAAGGCAGTCATAATATTACGACTTCCTATTCTCTTTGTTGAAAATTACGTCATTGTTTGAACTCTCTAAAGATTCAGGTGCTTTATGGTTGGCTGAGGACACAATGTGTGTGTGAGTGTGTGTGTGTGTGTGTGTGTGTGTGTGTGTGTGTGTGTGTGTGTGTGTGTGTGTGTGTGTGTGTGTGTGTGTGTGTGTGTGTATGTGTGTGTGTGTGTGTAGCGTTCATATATCTCAGGTAGTTCACCCCAGGTAGTTCACTTATAATGTAGTTCTCCACAGTCCTTAGTAACCCTATCCTTAATACTGACTTGTATATTTGTTTTATCTGACGTCAGCTGATTTTATTGCATCGATGGGACAACTGGGAGGTCGGAAGCAGGCATCTGGTTGTCTAAGAAGAAAACTACATATCTACGTTTTCTAATAAATCTTTTGTAGTTCAAAACTATGGTAATCTGACTCCTGCCTAGATGCATCACATTGTTACTTGGTGCATTCTTGTATTATACTGGCTTTGTCATCGGTTATGTGCTCCATTGCTTAAGCATCATATGAAAATATGATTGTGTAGGTCTTTCTTCAATACACCAAAGCTCTGACTATGGCTGGTGCCAACACAGATCCCTGAGGTACTCCGCTTGTCAGTTCATTACATTTCTAGCCATTTCTTTTGTTTACATTTCTCATTTATCTTCTCACCAGGAATCATCCTATTCTAGAGTGGTTCCTTGTATGCCTCCTTTGTCTGATAAAATTTGCATAGCAATCACTCATTGTCACTAAGGACATTGTTTATCCACTCCACTGAACAGGGTACCTCACAAACGCGGCACCATCGTCTTCACAGTGATGTTTTGTGATAGGCTTTTTCAAACTAGAGGTATATACACTTCACCTACTCATATATTAGGACACCCGTGAGTATAATAGAAGCTTGAGAGATTTACTTCAAAGCTAAAATTAATCACGTTACTGAAAACATGTTTTTCTTTTTAAGTGGTTCATTAATTTTTCTCTGAATACTTTGTCCGGTGATATTTCCTACTATGTCTTTTGTGGAGTCTTCTCTATCTATTTCTTTTATAAGAAATGTCTAAATAAATCCGTGGTGGGCCACTCAGTACATCCTTTTATTGCCTCAATATATTCTGTTTCAACGGGTCTGAGAATAGGTTTACCTGTGTGCCAACAGCTCCAGCTACTTATCTATTGACTAACTTGTTTTCTTTTTTTTTCTGGGCCATAATCTATCTAGTTTTTTTTCTATAAATACTAAATACAACTTTTTCTTTTTTTCTTTTTTGTATATTTTTCTGTCTCCGTTATCATATCTATTTCAGGTCAGTACATTTATTTTCATACCTTGACTTCGTTACGTTCTGCGATGCATTCATCTTTTTACAATTCTTTTCTTTAATACTCTTTAGCACTTTCATGTCAAATACATTTTCTCCACATTAAGTCGTCTCTTTCTTTAGCTCTTTAATATTAGTGGCTAAACCAAACCGGTCTTTCCACTTGGAGACTCTTTACCTTTGGGTACACATTTGTTCGTACCTTCTCTGTAGGTTTCAGGGAAATTGTCGTATTAGTTAAACATAGCCTTTGTTTAATTTGATCCCAGTATACATTTGCCTCCATATATAAGTGCTACAGTGGCTGCTACCTTCCAGGGAGCCATGGGTATTGTGCGTATTTCTAGTGGCGTAGATGGCATGAATACCTCGAGACTTAAACTCTTGAAAATTTGACATAAAGAAAGACGCTTGTGACAGGTTCGAAGAAGGTGTCATATACCGGAGTGCTGATGAGAAAAACGCAATGTAATTTTTTGATTTTGAAATTTGAAAAAGAATTTTGAAAATTTGAAAAATCTGAAAAAAAAAAGAATTTAAAAATTTTGGGAAAGAAAATTGAAAAAGAATCCGAACTTTGTGTGGGCCAAACGCACGTCGGATCAAGTTTTACTTAAACGAAAATTCCTGAGCCTAACGGTGATTTATTTTATCTGTCACTTTACTGTTTGTCAATATAAAGAATAAATAAGGTCCAATATCACTGGCCAAGCTTCTTGTTGGTCTGTGTAAGTTTTCGGTTACTAGGCTGACAACGTCATTACTCAAAACATGTTTCAATTCCATCAATTCTAAATTAGTTCAATCCACGTATCTATAGTTGAAATTACTTAAGAGTATATAAAAATAGTTTGCTACTATTCCCTTTAAGCACATGATGCTAACCTTTTCAAGCAGTTTTTGATCGTCTTTTGTTTAAAAAATTCCCATACTTTTACAAATGGTTTATAAACTGCTGGTTATACATTTCTCTTCTATTCTTAATTTATTCCTTTTTTCAAATAAACTTACTTGAATATCATCTATTTTCTGCTGAAGTGACCTTCCCAACCCTCTTTTCTTTCACTTTCTGATCCTCAGTACTCTCTCAGGCCAAGTGATTCGTTTCCTTTCAAACGCTTAGTGGCAACATTCCTCCTTTATACACGACTCTCATTTCATTTTCTTGCAGACTTCTCTTC
The DNA here is from genome assembly GCF_046742065.1 of Oratosquilla oratoria. Lineage (NCBI taxonomy): Eukaryota > Metazoa > Arthropoda > Malacostraca > Stomatopoda > Squillidae > Oratosquilla > Oratosquilla oratoria. The sequence goes on along the minus strand of NC_134792.1, from coordinate 61,751,496 downwards.
CCCACCCACAAAAACCGATCCCGCATACGCGGGTGGTCAATCCTAGGTAGTCCATAGTCCATTCGTTTTCTGAGTTTTTCCTCAAACTTTGCCTCTGCCAGGCATGTTTGGTTCGGCCCCTTTTCGTGGATGATATCCTCAATGTGGGAGAAGCTAGAGACTAAACTACGTAGTGTTGTCATCTGTTACCAATTCTCTTCTTTTGTGTGTGTATTTCTTACCAGCTTGCGATATTTGTGTCTACTAATTTGTAGAAAAAATAGTAATGTAAATGTGTTATTAGTTTATGTTCCCTTTATTTGTGAAAAATAGATATATATACACAACAGGCCAGCTTTTTTGGTGTTTCATTTCTTTATGCAATACTTTTGTTTTAATACTTAGTTGTTTACATTTCCTCCATTAATAGGTCTAGTCCAAGTTAGGCGCTATCACATTGGGCTTCCACGGGCTTCACAAGCGTCGACTGTTGAGAGTTCGTATGAGCATAAACCACCTCGGCTACAATATTTTATTTTTCGAATTTCAAAAATATCAAATTATCTTTCTGTCATATACAACAAAATTGAATGATAAGCTATGAGGTTGTAAATCTATACAAATGTTAGACAAACTGTTGAAATGTTCTTAGAGAAGTCTAGGTTTCCGTAAACGAAGTCATATTCTAGTTATTCAAATGGAGGTTGGAGGTAGGATGTCGAAGGAAAAATAGCCCAGTATGATAATCTCTTTAGATCTTGGTTCCCTTCTGATTTTTTTTATAATGTTCTCAAACTTCTCCTTTCGGGGAACCTTTTTGATAGTTTTCTTTGAAAATTTAACCTCCTTTTGCCTCTGCACGAGAGTGTCCATAAGGACTGAGGGGTTATCACACTGAGCTATTTTTCCTCCAACCTACGATTAATCGGCGGTACTGCCTACCTTCAGAACTTTTTCGTTTTAAAATCACTATGACAAACTATTTTATTTTCTCAATAAAAAAGCATAGTATGTCATTTAATATGCCGGAGGAAAATTGTTTTCTTCCAGCATATCAGAATCCTTCCCGGGCTGCAAATCTGCTCCAACTGTCGGAGGTAAAATAATCCAGAGTAATAACGTCTTAAGGTACAGTCAAAAACAAAAACAAAAAATCCCTTTTCTTATGTAGCCTTTTATGTTTTTCTTTTTTGTTAAATGATTTAAGAAAATATTTCTTTGTTATTTTCTGTGACTGTCACAGACTGGTGTGATGTGACTTCTTCAACAAATTCCCTCCTTTGTTTCCATGCGTAGGGATTTGCAGGATTCCTTATCTCTAAATCCCTCGATCAGAGTAGACATTATGTGAGGATGGAATCTTTGTTAAATGTACAACGTTTCGTTTGTTTAATTTTTTTTTTGAAAGTGCATAGTGTACTTGAAAAGTGTACTTGAAAATACTTTAACTAGCGAAACGTTGTACATTTGATAAATATTCCAAACTCAC
>NC_134792.1:61742528-61745028 GCF_046742065.1 Oratosquilla oratoria | reverse complement strand
GGTGGTACGGCCACATGAAACGCATGGATCAGGAACGATACCCAAGAAAGTATCTGGAATGGCAACCTGAAGGGAGAAGACCAGGGGGAAGACCCCGCATGTGCTGGATCATCCAGAACATCAAGAACGCAATAGAGAAGAGAGGAAGTAATGTGCATACAGTGGAAGAACAACAATTCCATCAGAACAGAAGAAATTGGCGTCTTTTTGCACAGCTGGGCGACAGGCGATACGCCTAACGGGAGTTTGGTGATAATGGTGAGGTGTTACTAAGAGTGATACAGTAAGAGATGAGGTGAGGAGGAGAACAGGGGTGGAGAGGGAGATGGCAGATAGGGCTGATGAAAGAATACTGAGATGGTTTGGATACATGGAAAGAATGATTGAGGAAATACTAGAAAAAAGAGTGTGGAAGATAGATGTGGAGGGAGTGAGCTTGAGGGAACGGCCGAGAATGAAATGGATAGATGAAGTGAAAGGGGATTTGGATAACATGGGAATGTCTGTTGAGTAGGAAAGGGAGAGGGCAAGATATAGGTTTGAGTGGAGAATGGTTATGACTAGAATATAAATTGATTTGGCCCAAAGAGATTTCTCCTTGTCTCTCTATTTTTGTATGAGAGGGCATGCAAATAAATGGGCTGGCCGTGCTGTGTCTTACTGTATTGCTTCTGACCCTGGCAGTGGGGGTGGGGGATAGGGACGACCCTTTATCCACAGGGAACTAAGATATAAAAATAAACAAATGGGTTGTGGATGAGAGAATAAGCCTATGTTCCTTAACCGATTTTATTCTGCAGACATCTTATCATCTCTCTTGCTACTTTTGAAAGTTAGTTTCATTTTTTTTTTCTTCTAGATTTTCTACTTCGCACTTTCCAAATCTTCTGGAATCTTACATTTCTAATTCCTTTTCTTTTTCTTCTTCATCATGTTTCTCAATGGATTAGTTACGAACATATCTCCTTTTTTACTTTACTTTTTATTATCCTTTGTTTCTTCGGACCCCGCCAAACCCGTACACCTATCCTTTGGCAAAGTCGTCTGTAATACATTTTCTGTCATTTGGTTGAAGTTACTTTGGTCCAAGATACACTTCTCTATTCTCTTTCGGAGTTTATTGTCTCTTGCTTTGCCTTGTTGCATTTTTTACTCGCTCTCTCGTCTTCTCAATAAAAAGATAGCGTCTGCGATCTAGCCAAACCTTCTGTCTTTTTAACATCATCACCATCTAGTTCTCCACATTTTCCTGTTCATCCTTCCTTTGTTGTTTCATATTCTTTAATCTAGTTTTATCCGCTTGAGTTTTCTCTGTCCCTCTTTTGTTCCTCTATCATTTCACTTATATTTTACTCACTTGACTTATATTTATTATCGCTTTCATCTGGTCTAATCCCTATCCTTTCCTCCTTCAATATTGTATTTTCACTTATTACTATTATTATTATTATTATTATTATTATTATTATTATTATTATTATTATTATTATTATTATTATTATTATTATTATTATTATTATTATTATTATTATTATTATTATTATTATTATTATTATTACTACTACTACTACTACTACTACTACTACTACTACTACTACTACTATTATTATTATTATTATTATTATTATTATTATTATTATTATTATTATTATTATTATTATTATTATTATTATTATTATTATTATTATTATTATTATTATTATTATTATTATTATTATTATTATTATTATTATTATTATTATTATTATTACTATTATTATCATCATTATTAGATTTTTATCAGAATTAAGCTTGTTTGCAGTACTTAACTGGTATTTCAACTTCTTGGTCTTTGACTCTTTGACGTCTGTCTTGATCTAAATCTAACCCCAAAAAAAGGTACTCTATTGGTTGTCAGGCCGGACGGCCCTTCACCGCTTTCACTATGCCTCTCCAGATGGTTCTACCTTCTGCCAATTCCTTCCAGTCCTCTCTTGATGCCACCCTCTCCACGTCCTTCTCTACTCCATCCATCCATCCATCTGTACCTGGGTCTCTCTAATGGTCGTCTGCCTTCTACTCCTCCTTCTATTACTTTCCTTGGTAGTCTGTCTGCCTACATTCGGACGCAGTGTCCAGCCCACCTTGCTCTTCTGTCCCGTACTTCATCCTGAATGTACGGTTGTCCGGTCTGATCTCTAGTTTCCCTGTTATGTCTTCGTCTCCACCTCCCTTCTTCTTCATCATATACTTAAACCCAAAAAATAGCTGCTATATATTTTAGTATTTTTCAATTTGCCACCACAAGCTTCTGTCCATCACTTCGGATTCTCTGTCTATTTGTTCAAGGACTCGTCCGAGTTTGAATGAAATAATCTGTTTTTAGCCAGAATAAAATCTGGAAAGTACGTCACAGTAGCGAAGGAGTTGCCAGAGCCTTTAACCCTGTTCACACTAGTGGTTTGAACCGCACGGAAACCGCGGCGGTACCACATAGTCAAGAAAAACCCGAGCGGTTTAG